>NW_027667857.1:600000-868000 GCF_963924665.1 Micromys minutus | reverse complement strand
TCTAGTTGGAAGCCATGATGAACCATGGACCCTATGACCCGCCTATGAACAGTTACCTCAAAAAACCTAGGGGGAAATTGAGACACATTCACCCCTTTTCACAACCTCAGAAACAGTTGCGGGACCTTGACTTCGGAAGCTTCCCTTGGCACTGTGGGTGGCTGTTGGCCGAGCCCCTTACGTCTAGAATACTTTCCACGAAGAACAAGGTCTTGCTGCCAGACACAGATGCCAATCCTAAAGATAAGGCTTTTTGTAAAAATTAGTTTCCAGATGGGGAATAGCTAAAGTGTGTTTTCTGATTGTTAAAGGAATTTCAGCAGCCCCAATAAAAGGAAATAGCAGGCTCACAGTTACCATTCGGAGTCTTGGCTAAACAATTAGTGCCAGGGGTTTGCTGCTCTGGGTAAAGCCTGTGAGTGATTCCAGTGGGCCCTGCAGCAATGAACACCATCCTCACCTCTGCCCCAGCCCAAAGGCGAGTTCTTACTCCTTGGCCTTGCAGGCATGGTTGCTCCCAACACCATAGGTCATTTTTTTAGGGCAGATCTTGGGTTTCTGTACCTAAATCCTGGAAACCCTGGACAGATTTGATGAGTAGAGAATTGGCACCTTATGTCTCAGTTTGCCTTTACTTGGAAATCTAGAAGCATCTGTTTAGATTGTGCCTTTACATCCTGGGGTTGTCTCTTGGACCCTGTCTCAGTTAGGGTTTTACTGCTGTGAACAGACACCGAGACCAAGGCAACTCTTATAAATGACAACATTTAACTGGGACTGGCTTACAGGTTCAAAGGATCAGTCGTTATCATCAAGGTGGGAACATGGCAGCATCCAGGCAGGCATGGTACAGGAGGAGCTGAGAGTTCTGCATCTTCATCTGAAGGCTGCTAGTGAAAAATTGGCTTCCAGGCAGCTAGAATGAGGGTCTTAAAGCCCATGCCCACAGTGACACACCCACTCCACCAAGACCACACCTCCTCCAACAAGGCCACACCTCCTCCAATAAGGCCACACCTCCTCCAACAAAGCCACACCCACTCCAGCAAAGCCACACCTCTTAATAGTGCCACTCCCTGGGCCAAGTATATTCAAACCATGACAGAGCTTTCTCTTAGAAGTTCACCTTTAGCCGGTTAATCCTACACACTTTGAAAATACCACATCTGAGGAGCATCCCTGGCAGATGAGAGTAGGGTGGAAGGTAAGTGGAAGGCGCAGGACCGAGGTCTCGCTGACACCCCTGAGGAGCATCAGGGATGAGGAAAAGACGCTTCCATGGCTTGTTCTCCCGAACCTCATAGTGTGAACCTATCACCGTGATAATGGAGGAGAGAGGTGTGCTCTGCAGGGTGGGCGGTAGAGCCTGGAGACAGAGCCCTGGTACATGACACAGCGTGTGACGCAGCGTCATGACACATAGATGACACGCTGCATTACATAGTGTGTGACATAATGTATGTCACAGTGTATGACACAGTGTGTAACACAGTACGTGACATAGTGTGTGACACAGAGCATGTCACAGTACATGACACAGTATATGATATATAGTGCATGATATAGCCATGACACACTGCATGACACAGTACATGACACATAGCATGGCAAAAAAGCAGAAATTACTCATATTTTGGCGCAAAATGCAGAAATTCCCCATATTTTGAGGTTAAAAGTCTTGAATTTCCCTTATGTTGGTGCAAAAACACATAAATTTCTTCAATTTGGGGGCAAAAAAGCAGAAATTTCCCTTATTATGGAGCAAAATTGAAGAATTTTCCTTATTTTGGGGCAAAAAAGACAGAAATTCCTTTTGTTTTGGGGGAAAATGACAGAAATTCCACTTATTTTGAGGTAAAAAGGCAGAAATTCCGCTTATTGGGGGGCAAAAAACGGAAATTTCCCTTATTTTGGGGCAAAACTCAGAAATTCCACTTATTTTGGGGCAAAATTCTAATAATTTTCCTTATTTTGGGTCAAAATTGCAGAAATTTTACTTATTTTAAGGCAAAATTGCAGAAATTTCACTTATTTCAGAAAAAAAGCAGAAATTTTCTTATTTTGGTACAAAAAGGCAAAAATTTCTTCAATTTTTGGTACAAAAATGCAGAAATTTTTCTTATTTTGGGACAAAAAGGCAGAAATCTCCCATATTTTGGGGCAAAAATGCAGAAATTCTTCTTATTTTGAGGTAAAAAGGCTGAAATTCCCCTTATTTTGAGGTAAAAAGGCTGAAATTCCCTTTATTTGGGGGCAAAAAGGAAGAAATTTCCCTTATTTTGGGGAAAAATTGCAGAAATTTCACTTACTTCAGAGTAATAAGTTAGAAATTTTTTTTATTTTGGGGCAAAAAGACAGAAATTCCCTTTGTTTTGGGGGAAAAAGACAGAAATTCCACATTTTAGAGGCAAAAAAGCAGAAATTCCTTTTATTTTGGAGTAAAAATGAAGAAATTTCTTTTTTTGTGGCAAAAGGTATACATTCCCCTTATTTTCAGGCTAAGAGGCAGAAATTCCCCGTATTTTGGAGAAAATTGCAGAAATTCCCCTAATTGTGTGGCAAAAAGGCAGAAATTTCCTTTATGTTAGGGCAAAAAGACAGAAATTCTCCTTATTTTGGGGCAAAACTCAGAAATTCCACTTATTTTGGGGGCAAAATTCCAGAAATTTCCCTTATTTTGGGGCAAAATTGCAGAAATTTTACTTATTTGGGGGCAAAATTGCAGAAATTTCACGTATTTCAGAAAAAAAGCAAAATTTTCTTATTTTGGTGCAAAAAGCCAGAAATTTCTTTTATTTTGGTACAAAATTGCAGAAATTTTTCTTATTTTAGGGCAAAAAGGCAGAAATCTCCCATATTTTGGGGCAAAAATTCAGAAATTCCTCTTATTTTTAGGAAAAAAGACTGAAATTCCCCTTATTTGGGGGCAAAAAGGCAGAAATTTCCCTTATTTTGAGGCAAAATTGCAGAAATTTCACTTATTTCAGAGAACAAAAGCAAAAATTTTTCTTATTTTAGGGCAAAATGCAGAAATTCCCATTATTTTGGGGCAAAAAGGCAGAAATTCACCTTATTTTGGGGTAAAATTGCAGACATTTCACATATATCAGGGCAAAAAGGCAGAAATTCCCCTTATTTTGGGATAAAATTGCAGAAATGTCCCTTGTTTGGGGGCAAAATGCAGAAAATCCCTTTAATTTCGGGCAAAAAAGCAGAAATTCCCCGTATTTTGGAGCAAAATTGCCGAAATTCCCCTAATTTGAGGCAAAAAGACAGAAATTCCCTTTGTTTTGGGGGAAAAAGACAGAAATTCCACTTATTTAGAGGCCAAAAAGCAGAAATTCCCCTTATTTTGGAGCAAAAATGAAGAAATTTCCGTTTTTTATGGCAAAAAGTTATGCATTCTTATTTTGGGGAAAAAGGCAGAAGTTCCCTGTATTTTGGAGCAAAATTGCAGAAATTCCCCTAATTGTGGGGCAAAAAGGCAGAAATTCCCTATATGTTAGGGCAAAAAGACAGAAATTCTCCTTATTTTTGGGCAAAAATCAGAAATTCCACTTATTTTGGGGCAAAATTCCAGAAATTTCCCTTATTTTGTGGCAAAATTGCAGAAATTTCAGTTATTTTGGGGCAAAATTGCAGAAATTTCACTTATTTCAGAGAAAAAGCAGAAATTTTCTTATTTTGGTGCAAAAAGACAGAAATTTCTTTTATTTTGGTACAAAATTGCAGAAATTTTTTTATTTTGGGCAAAAAGGCAGAAATCTCCCATATTTTGGGGCAAAAATGCAGAAATTCCTTTTTTTGTGGTAAAAAAGCTAAGATTCCCCTTATTTGTGGGCAAAAAGACAGAAATTTCCATTATTTTGGGGCAAAATTGCAGAAATTTCACTTATTTCAGAGTAATAAGTCAGAAATTTTCCTGATTTTGGGGCAAAAAAGACAGAAATTCCCTTTGTTTTGGAGGAAAAAGACAGAAATTCCACTTTTTTAGAGGCAAAAAAGCAGAAATTCCTTTTATTTTGGAGTAAAAAGGAAGATATTTCTTTTTTTTGTGGCAAAAAATATATATTCCCCTTATTTTCAGGCTAAAAAGCAGAAATTCCCCATATTTTGGAGCAAAATTGCAGAAATTCCCCTAATTGTGGGGCAAAAAGTCAGAAATTCCCTGTATGTTAGGGCAAAAAGACCGAAATTCTCCTTATTTTGGGGCAAAACTCAGAAATTCCACTTATTTTAGGGCAAAATTCCAGAAATTTCCCTTATTTTGGGGCAAAATTGCAGAAATTTCACTTATTTTGGAGCAAAATTGCAGAAATTTCACTTATTTCAGAAAAAAAGCAGAAATTTTCTTATTTTGGTGCAAAAAGGCAGAAATTTCTTTTATTTTGGTACAAAATTGCATAAATTATTCTTATTTTGAAAGAAAAAGGCAGAAATCTCCCATATTTTGGGGCAAAAATGCAGCAATTCCTCTTATTTTGAGGTAACAAGGCTTAAATTCCCCTTATTTGGGGGGAAAAAGGCAGAAATTTCCCTTATTTTCGAGCAAAATTGCAGAAATTTCACTTATTTCAGGGTAATAAGTCAGAAATTTTCCTTATTTTGGGGCAAAAAAGACAGAAATTCCCTTTGTTTTTGGGGATAAAGACAGAAATTCCACTTTTTTAGAGGCAAAAAAGCAGAAATTCTTTTTATTTTGGAGTAAAAATGAAGAAATTTCCTTTTTTTGTGGCAAAAGGTATACATTCCCCTAATTTTCGGGCTAAAAAGCAGAAATTCCTCGAAAATTGAGCAAAATTGCAGAAATTCCCCTAATTGTGGGGCAAAAAGGCACAAATTCCCTATATGTTGGGGCAAAAAGACAGAAATTCTCATTTTGGGGCAAAATTCCAGAAATTTCCCTTATTTTGGGGCAAAATTGCAGAAATTTCCCTTATTTAGGGGCAAAATTGCAGAGATTTCACTAATTTCAGGGAAAAAAGACAAAAATTTTCCTTATTTTGGGGCAAAAAGGCAGAAATTCCTAATATTTTGTGGCAAAAATACAGAAATTCCCCTTATTTTGAGGTAAAAAGGCTGAAATTCCTGTTAATTGGGGGCAAAAAGGCAGAAATTTCCCTTATTTTGGTGCAAAATTGAAGAAATTTCACTTATTTCAGGGTTATAAGTCAGAAATTTTCCTTATTTTGGGGCCAAAATGACAGAAATTCCCTTTGTTTTGGGGGGAAAAGAGAGAAATTCCACTTATTTAGAGGCAAAAAAGCAGATATTCCCCTTATTTTGGAGCAAAAATGAAGAAATTTCCCTTTTTAATTGCAAAAAGGTATGCATTCTTCTTATTTTCGGGCAAAAAGGCAGAAATTCCCTGTATTTTGGAGCAAAATTGCAGAAATTCCCCTAATTGTGGGGCAAAAAGGCAGAACTTTCCTATATGTTGGGGCAAAAAGACAGAAATTCTTCTTAATTTGGGGGCAAACTCAGAAATTCCACTTATTTTGCGGGCAAAATTCCAAAAATTTCCCTTATTTTGGGGCAAAATTGCAGAAATTTCACTTATTTTCAGGCAAAATTGCAGAAATTTCACTTACTTCAGAAAAAAAAACAGAATTTTCTTATTTTGGTGCAAAAAGGCAGAAATTTCTTTTATTTTGGTACAAAATTGCAGAAATTTTTCTTATTTTGGGTCAAAAAGGCAGAAATTCCTAATATTTTGTTGCAAAAATGCAGAAATTCCCCTTATTTTGTGGTAAAAATTCTGAAATTCCCTTTATATGAGGGCAAAAAGGCAGAAATTTCCCTTATTTTGGGGCAAAATTGCAGAAATTTCACTTATTTCAGTGTAATAAGTCAGAAATTTCCTTTATTTTGGGGCAAAAAAGACAGAAATTCTTTTTGTTTTGTGGGAAAAAGGCAGAAATTCCACTTTTTTAGCGGCAAAAAAGCAAAAATTCATTTTATTTTGGAGTAAAAATGAAGAAATTTCTTTTTTTTGTGGCAAAAAGTATACATTCCCCTTATTTTCAGGCTAAAAAGCAGAAATTCCCCGTATTTTGGAGCAAAATTGCAGAAATTCCCCTAATTGTGGGGCAAAAAGGCAGAAATTGCCTATATGTTGGGGCAAAAAGACAGAAATTCTCCTAATTTTGGGGCAAAACTCAGAAATTCCACTTACTTTGGGGCAAAATTCCAAAAATTTCCCTTATTTTGGGCCAAAATTGCAGAAATTTCACTTATTTTGAGGCAAAATTGCAGAAATTTCACTTATTTCAGGGTAATAAGTCAGAAATTTTCCTTATTTTGGGGCAAAAAACACAGAAATTCCCTTTGTTTTGGGAGAAAAAGACAGAAATTCCACTTTTTTAGAGGCAAAAAAGCAGAAATTCCTTTTATTTTGGAGTAAAAATGAAGAAATTTCCCTTTTTTGTGGCAAAATATATACATTCCACTTATTTTTGGGCTAAAAAGCAGAAATTACCCGTAGTTTGGAGCAAAATTGCAGAAATTCCCCTAATTGTGGGGCAAAAGGCAGAAATTCCCTATATGTTGGGGCAAAAAGACAGAAATTCTCCTTATTTTGGGGCAAAACTCACAAATTCCACTTATTTTGCGGCAAAATTCCAGAAATTTCCCTTATTTTGGGGCAAAATTGCAGAAATTTTACTTATTTTGGGGCAAAATTGCAGAAATTTCACTTATTTCATTGTAATAAGTCAGAAATTTTCATTATTTTGGGGCAAAAAAGACAGAAATTCCCTTTGTTTTGGGGGAAAAAGACAGAAATTCCACTTTTTTAGAGGCAAAAAAGCAGAAATTCCTATTATTTTGGAGTAAAAATGAAGAAATTTCCCTTTTTTGTGGCCAAAGGTATACATTCCACTTATTTTTGGGCTAAAAAGCAGAAATTACCCGTATTTTGGAGCAAAATTGCAGAAATTTCCCTAATTGTGGGGCAAAAAGGCAGAAATTCCCTATATGTTGGGGCAAAAAGACAGAAATTCTCCTTATTTTGGGGCAAAACTCAGAAATTCCACTTATTTTGGGAGCAAAATTCCAGAAATTTCCCTTATTTTGGGGCAAAATTGCAGAAATTTCACTTATTTTGTGGCAAAATTGCAGAAATTTCACTTATTTCATGGTAAAAAGGCAGAAATTATCCTTATTTTGGGGCAAAAAATGCAGAAATTCCAAATATTTTGTGGCAAAAATGCAGAAATTCCCCTTATTTTGAGGTAAAAAGGCTGAAATTCCCCTTATTTGGGGGCAAAAAAAAAGAATTTCTTATTTTGGGGCAAAATTGCAGAAATTTTACTTATTTCAGAGTAATAAGTCAGAAATTTTCCTTATTTTGCGCCAAAAAAAACAGAAATTCCACTTATTTAGAGGCAAAAAAGCAGAAATTCCGCTTATTTTGGAGCAAAAATTAAGAAATTTTCCTTTTTTATGGCAAAAAGGTATGCATTCTTCTTGTTTTCGGTCAAAAAGGCAGAAATTCCCTGTTTTTTGGAGCAAAATTGCAGAACTTCCCCTAATTTTGGGGCAAAAAGGCAGAAATTCCCTATATGTTGGGGCAATAAGACAGAAATTCTCCTTATTTTGGGGCAAAATTCAGAAATTCCATTTCTTTTGGTGCAAAATTCCCAAAATTTCCCTTATTTTCTGGCAAAATTGCAGAAATTTTACTTATTTAGGGGCAAAATTGCAGAAATTTCACTTTTTTCAGGGAAAAAAGGCCGAAATTTTCCATTTTTGGGAGCAAAAAGGCAGAAATTCCTAATATTTTGTGGCAAAAATGCAGAAATTTCCCTTATTTTGAGGTAAAAAGGCTGAAATTCCCCTTATTTGGGGGCAAAAATGCAGAAATTTCTCTTATACTGGGGCAAAATTGCAGAAATTTCACTTATTTCAGGGTAATAAATCAGAAATTTTCCTTATTTTGGGGCAAAAAATACAGAAATTCCATTTGTATGGGGGGAAAAAGACAGAAATTCCATTTATTTAGAGTCAAAAAAGCAGAAATTCCCCTTATTTTGGGGCAAAATTGCAGAAATTTCCTTTACATTGGGGCAAAATTGCAGAAATTCCCCTTATTTTGGGGCAAAATTGCAGAAATTTCACTTATTTCAGAGAAAAAGCACAGAAATTTCTCTTATTTTGGGGAAAAAGGCAGAAATTTCTTTTATTTTGGTACAAAATTGCAGAAATTTTCTTTATTTTGGGGAAAATGCTGAAATTCCCCTTATTTTGAGGCAAAAAGGCAGAAATTCCCTTTCTTTTGTGGCAAAAAGGCAGAAATTCCTCTTATTTTGCGGCAAAAATGAAGAAATTTCCCTTTTTTGTGGCAAAAGGTATACATTCCCCTTATTTTCGGGCAAAAAGGCAGAAATTCCCCGTATTTTGGAGCACAATTGCAGAAAATCCCCAAATTGTGGGGCAAATAGGCAGAAATTCCCTATATGTTGGGGCAAAAAGACAAAAATTCTCCTTATTTTGGGACAAAACTCAGAATTTCCACTTATTTTGGGGCAAAATTCCAGAAATTTCTCTTATTTTGGGGCAAAATTGCAGAAATTTCACTTATTTTGGGGCAAAATTGCAGAAATTTCACTTATTTCATGGTAAAAAGGCAGAAATTTTTCTTATTTTGGGGCAAAATGGCAGAAATTCCTAATATTTTGTGGCAAAAATGCAGAAATTCCCCTTATTTTGAGGTAAAAAGGCTGAAATTCCCCTTATTTGGGTGCAAAAAGGCAGAAATTTTTCTTATTTTGGGGCAAAATTGCAGACATTTCACTTATTTCAGGGTAATAAGTCAGAAATTTTCCTTATTTTGGGGCAAAAAAGACAGAAATTCCCCTAATTGTGGGGCAAAAAGGCAGAAATTCCCTATATGTTGGGGCAAAAAGACAGAAATTCTCCTTATTTTGGGGCAAAACTCAGAAATTCCACTTATTTTGGTGCAAAATTCCAGAAATTTCCCTTATTTAAGGCAAAATTGCAGAAATTTCACTTATTTTGGGGCAAAATTGCAGAAATTTAACTTATTTCAGAAAAAAATTCAGAAATTTTTCTATTTTGGTGCAAAAAGGCAGAAATTTCTTTTATTTTGGTACAAAATTGCAGAAATTTTTCTTATTTTGGGGCAAAAAGGCAGAAATCCCCCATATTTTGAGGCAAAAATGCAGAAATTCCTCTTATTTTGAGGTAATAAGGCTGAAATTTCCATTATTTGGGGGCAAAAAGGCAGAAATTTCCCTTATTTTGAGGCAAAATTGCAGAAATTTCACTTATTTCAGGGTAATAAGTCAGAAATTTTCTTTATTTTGTTGCAAAAAAGACAGAAATTCCCTTTGTTTTGGGAGAAAAAGACAGAAATTCCACATTTTTAGAGGCGAAAAAAGCAGAAATTCCTTTTATTTTGGAGTAAAAATGAAGAAATTTCCCTTTTTTGTGGCAAAAGGTATGCATTCCACTTATTTTTGGGCTAAAAAGCAGAAATTACCCGTATTTTGGAGCAATATTGCAGAAATTCCCCTAATTGTGGGGCAAAGAGGTAGAAATTCCCTGTATGTTAGGGCAAAAAGACAGAAATTCTCCTTATTTTGGGGCAAAACTCAGAAATTCTACTTATTTTGGGGCAAAATTCCAGAAATTTCCCTTATTTTGGGACAAAATTGCAGAAATTTCACTTATTTTGGGGCAAAATTGCAGAAATTTCCCTTATTTCAGGTAAAAATGGCAGAAATTTTTCTTATTTTGGGGCAAAAAGGCAGAAATTCCTAATATTTTGTGGCAAAAATGCAGAAATTCCCCTTATTTTGAGGTAAAAAGGCTGAAATTCCCCTTATTTGGGTGCAAAAAGGCAGAAATTTTTCTTATTTTGGGGCAAAATTGCAGACATTTCACTTATTTCAGGGTAATAAGTCAGAAATTTTCCTTATTTTGGGGCAAAAAAGACAGAAATTCCCCTAATTGTAGGGCAAAAAGGCAGAAATTCCCTATATGTTGGGGCAAAAAGACAGAAATTCTCTTTATTTTGGGGCAAAACTCAAAAATTCCACTTATTTTGGGGCAAAATTGCAGGAATTTACCTTATTTTGGGGCAAAATTGCAGAAATTTCACTTATTTTGGGGCAAAATTGCAGAAATTTCACTTATTTCAGGCTAATAAGTCAGAAATTTTCCTTATTTTGGGGCCAAAAAGACAGAAATTCCCTTTGTTTTGGGGGGGAAAAGACAGAAATTCCACTTATTTAGAGGCAAAAAAGCAGAAATTCCTCTTATTTTGGAGCAAAACTGAAGAAATTTCTATTTTTTATGGCAAAAGGGTATGCATTCTTCTTATTTTCGGGCAAAAAGGCAGAAATTCCCTGTATTTTGGAGCAAAATTGCAGAAATTCCCCTAATTGTGGGCAAAAAGGCAGAAATTCCCTATATGTTGGGGCAAAAAGACAGAAATTCTCCTTATTTTGGGGCAAAACTCAGAAATTCCACTTATTTTGGTGCAAAATTCCAGAAATTTCCCTTATTTTAGGGCAAAATTGCAGAAATTTTACTTATTTTGGGGCAAAATTGCAAAAATTTAACTTATTTCAGAAAAAAATTCAGAAATTTTTCTATTTTGGTGCAAAAAGGCAGAAATTTCTTTTATTTTGGTACAAAATTGCAGAAATTTTTCTTATTTTGGGGCAAAAAGTCAGAAATCTCCCATATTTAGGGGAAAAATGCAGAAATTCCTCTTATTTTGTGGTAAAAAGGCTGAAATTTCCCTTATTTGGGGGCAAAAAGGCAGAAATTTCCCTTATTTTGAGTCAAAATTGCAGAAATTTCACTTATTTCAGGGTAATAAGTCAGAAATTTTCTCTATTTTGGGGCAAAAAAGACAGAAATTCCCTTTGTTTTGGGAGAAAAATACAGATATTTCACTTTTTTAGAGGCAAAAAAGCAGAAATTCCTTTTATTTTGGAGTAAAAATGAAGAAATTTCCCTTTTTTGTGGCAAAAGGTATGCATTCCACTTATTTTTGGGCTAAAAAGCAGAAATTACCCGTATTGTAGAGCAAAATTGCAGAAATTCCCCTAATTGTAAGGCAAAATGGCAGAAATTCCCTATATGTTAGGGCAAAAAGACAGAAATTCTCTTTATTTTTGGGGCAAAACTCAGAAATTTTATTTATTTTGGGGCAAAATTCCAGAAATTTCTCTTATTTTGGGGCAAAATTGCAGAAATTTCACTTATTTTGGGGCAAAATTGCAGAAATTTCACTTATTTCATGGTAAAAAGGCAGAAATTATCCTAATTTTGATGCAAAAATGCAGAAATTCCAAATATTTTGTGGCAAAAATGAAGAAATTCCCTTTATTTTGAGGTAAAAAGGCAGAAATTCCCCTTATTTGGGGGCAAAAAAAAGAAATTTCACTTATTTTGGGGCAAAAACTCAGAAATTCCACACTTTTTTGGTCAAAATTCCAGAAATTTCCCTTATTTTGGGGCAAAATTGCAGAAATTTCACTTATTTTGGTGCAAAATTGCAGAAATTTAACTTATTTCAGAAAAAAATTCAGAAATTTTCCTATTTTGGTGCAAAAAGGCAGAATTATCTTTTATTTTGGTACAAAATTTCAGAAATTTTTCTTATTTTGGGGCAAAAAGGCAGAAATCTCCCATATTTTGGGGCAAAAATGAAGATATTCCTCTTATTTTGAGGTAAAAAGGCTGAAATTTCCTTTATTTGGGGGCAAAAAGGCAGAAATTTCCCTTATTTTGAGGAAAATTGCAGAAATTTCACTTATTTCTGGGTAATAAGTCAGAAATTTTCGTTATTTTGGGGCAAAAAAGACAGAAATTCCCTTTGTTTTGGGGGAAAAAGACAGAAATTCCACTTTTTTAGAGGCAAAAAAGCAGAAATTCCTTTTATTTTGGAGTAAAAATGAAGAAATTTCTTTTTTTGTGGCAAAAGGTATACATTCCACTTATTTTTGGGCTAAAAAGCAGAAATTACCCGTATTTTGGAGCAAAATTGCAGAAAATCCCCTAATTGTGGGGCAAAGAGGCAGAAATTCCCTATATGTTAGGGCAAAAAGACAGAAATTCTCCTTATTTTGGGGCAAAACTCAGAATTTCCACTTATTTTGGGGCAAAATTCCAGAAATTTCCCTTATTTTGGGGCAAAATTGCAGAAATTTCACTTATTTTGGGGCAAAATTGCAGAAATTTCCCTTATTTCAGGTAAAAATGGCAGAAATTTTTCTTATTTTGGGGCAAAAAGGCAGAAATTCCTAATATTTTGTGGCAAAAATGCAGAAATTCCCCTTATTTTGAGGTAAAAAGGCTGAAATTCCCCTTATTTGGGTGCAAAAAGGCAGAAATTTTTCTTATTTTGGGGCAAAATTGCAGACATTTCACTTATTTCAGGGTAATAAGTCAGAAATTTTCCTTATTTTGGGGCAAAAAAGACAGAAATTCCCCTAATTGTGGGGCAAAAAGGCAGAAATTCCCTATATGTTGGGGCAAAAAGACAGAAATTCTCCTTATTTTGGGGCAAAACTCAAAAATTCCACTTATTTTGGGGCAAAATTGCAGGAATTTACCTTATTTTGGGGCAAAATTGCAGAAATTTTCCTTATTTGGGGCAAAATTGCAGAAATTTCACTTATTTTCAAGTAAAAAGACTGAAATATCCTTTATTTTGGGGCAAAAAGGCGGAAATTCCCCTTATTTTAGGGTAAAATTGCAGAAATTTTTCTTATTTTGGGGCAAAAAGGCTGAAATTCTTATTTTGAGGTAAAATGCTGAAATTCCCCATATTTTGGGGCAAAAGGCAAAAATTCTTCTTATTTTGGGGCAAAAAGGCACAAATTTCCCTTATTTTCGGGCAAAATTGCAGAAATTTCATTTATTTCAGGGCAAAAATTCAGAAATTCCTTTTATTTTGGGGCAAAGAGCAGAAATTTCTTTTATTATGGTACCAAATTGAAGAAATTTTTCTTATTTTGAAACAAAAAGGCAGAAAATTCCCCTTATTTTGAGGCAAAAGGCAGAAATTATTCTCAATTTGAGGTAAAATGCAGAAATTCCCTTTATTTTGGGGCTAGAAAGCAGAAATTCCCCGTATTTTGAAGCAAAATTGCAGAAATTCTCATAATTTTCGGGCAAAAGGCAAAAATTCTCCTTATTTTGGGGCAAAAAGACAGAAAATCTCCTTTTTTGGGAGCAAACAGTCAGAAATTTTCCTTATTTTGGGGCAAAATTGCAGAAATTTCCTTTACATTGGGGCAAAATTGCAGAAATTTCCATATTTTGGGGCAAAATTGCAGAAATTTCACTTATTTCAGGGAAAAAAGGCGAAAATTTTTTTTGGGGGGCAAAAAGGCAGAAATTTTTTTTATTTTGGTACAAAATTGCAGAAATTTTTCTTATTTTTGGGCAAAAAGTCAGAAATTCCTCATATTTTGGGGCAAAAAGGCAGAAATTCCCCTTATTTTGAGGTAAAAAGGCTGAAATTCCCCTTATTTTGGGGCAAAAAGACAGAAATTTCGTTTATTTTGGGGAAAAGGCAGAAATTGCACTTATTTTGAGTCAAAAAGGTGGAAAATCCCCTTATTTTGGGGCAAAAATGAAGAAATTTGCTTTTTTTATGGCAAAAAGGTATACATTCCCTTTATTTTTGGGCAAAATGGCACAAATTCCCCGTATTTTGGAGCAACATTGCAGAAATTCCCCTAATTTTTGGGCAAAAAGGCAGAAATTCCCCTTATTTTGGGGTAAAACTGCAGAAATTTCACTTTTTTGCGGCAAAATGTCAGAAATTCCTTTTATTTTCGGCAAAAAAAGCAGATAATCCCCTTATTTTAGGGAAAAATTGCAGAAATTTCTCTTATTTTGGGGCAAAATTGCAGAAATTTCACTTATTTCGCGGCAAAATGTCAGAAATTCCCCTTATTTTTGGCAAAAAAGGCAGAAAATTCCCGTATTTTGGAGAATAAATTGCAGAAATTCACCTAATTTTAGGGTAAAAAAATACAGTAATTTTCTTTATTTTTGGGCAAAAAGGCAGAAATTCTCCTTATTTTAGGGCAAAAAGGCAGAAATTCTTCTTATTTTAGGGCAAAATTGCAGAAATTTTCCTTATTTGGGGGCAAAAAACAGAAATTCCCATTATTTTGGGGCAAAATTGCAGAAATTTCCCTTATTATGGGGAAAAATTGCAGAAATTTCCCTTATTTTAGGGCAAAATTGCAGAAATTTCACTTATTTCAGAGAAAAAAAGCAAAATTTTTCTTATTTTGGGGCAAAAAGGCAGAAATTCCCATTATTTTGGGGCAAAAAGGCAGAAATTCACCTTATTTTGGGGTAAAATTGCAGAAATTTCACATATTTCAGGGCAAAAAGACAGAAATTCCCCTTATTTTAAGGCAGAAAGGCAGAAATTCCCCTTATTTTGGAATAAAATTGCAGAAATTTTTTTTCTTTAGGGGCAAAAAGGCAGAAAATCCACTTAATTTCGGGTAAAAAAGCAGAAATTCCTCTTATTTTGGAGCAAAATTGCAGAAACTCCCCTAATTTTGGGGCATATAGGCAGAAATTCCCTTTATTTTGGGGCAAAAATAGAGAAATTCTCATTATTTTGGGGCAAAAATCAGAAATTTCCCGTATTTCGGGTCAAAATTTTAGAAATTTCTTTTATATTGTTACAGACTTGCAGAAATTTTTCTTATTTTGTGGCAAAAAGGCAGAAATTTCCCATATTTTGGTGCAAAAAGCCTAAAATTTCCTTTATTATGAGGTAAAATCCTGAAATTCCCCATATTTTGGGGCAAAAAGGCAGAAATTCCCCTCATTTGGAGGCAAAAATACACAAATTTCCCTTATTTTCGGGCATAATTGCAGGAATTTCATTTATTTCAGGGCAAAAGTCAGAAATTCCTTTTATTTTGGGGCAAAAAGCAGAAATTTCTTTTATTTTGCTACAAAATTGTAGAAATTTTCCTTATTTTGGAACAAAAAGGCAAAAATTACCCATATTTTGGGGAATAAGGCAGAAATTCCCCTTATTTTGAGGTAAAAAGGCTGAAATTCCTGTTATTTTGGGGTAAAAAGGCAGAAATTCCCTTTACTTTGTGGCAAAAAGGCAGAAATTCCCGTTAATTGGGGCAGAAAAGCAGAAATTTTCCTTATTTAAGGGCAATAGGGCAGATATTCCCCATATTTTGTGGCAAAGAGGTAGAAATTCCCCTTATTTGGAGGTAAAATGATGAAATTCCCCTTTTTTTCGGCAAAAAGGCAGAAATTCCTATTATTTTGGGGCAAAATTGCAGAAATTTCCTTTATTTTGGGGCAAAATTGCAGAAATTTCACTTATTTTGGGGCAAAATTGCAGAAATTTCACTTATTTCAGGGAAAAAGCACAGAAATTTCTCTTATTTTGGGGCAAAAAGGCAGAAATTTCTTTTATTTTGGTACAAAATTGCAGAAATTTTCTTTATTTTGGGGCAAAAATGAAGAAATTCCCCATATTTTGGGGCAAAAAGGAAGAGATTCCCCTTATCATGAGGTAAAATGCTGAAATATCCCTTATTTTGGGGCAAAAAGACAGAAATTCCCTTTATATTGTGGCAAAAAGGCAAAAATTTCCCTTATTTTGGGGCAAAATTGCAGAAATTTCACTTATTTCAGGGCAAAATTCAAAAATTCCTTTTATTTTTGGGCAAAAAGAGAATTTTGTTTATTTTTGGGTAAAAAGGTAGAAATTTCACTTATTGTGAGGTAAGAAGGCAGAAATTCCTCTTATTTTGGGGCAAAAATGAAGAAATTTCCCTTTTTTTGTGGCAAAAGGTATATATTCTCCTTATTTTCGGGCAAAAAAAGCAGAAATATCCCGTTTTTTGGAGCACAATTGCAGAAAATCCCCTAATTGTGGGGCAAAAAGGCAGAAATTCCCTATATGTTGGGGCAAAAAGACAGAAATTCTCCTTATTTTGGGGCAAAACTCAGAAATTCCACTTATTTTGGGGCAAAATTCCAGAAATTTCCCTTATTTTGGGGCAAATTTGCAGAAATTTCACTTATTTTGGGGCAAAATTGCAGAAATTTCACTCATTTCAGACAAAAAAAAAAGCAGAAATTTTTCTTATTTTGGGGCAAAAAGGCAGAAATTCCTAATATTTTGTGGCAAAAATGCAGAAATTCCCTTTATTTTGAGGTAAAAAGGCTGAAATTCCCCTTATTTGGGGGCAAAAAGGCAGAAATTTTCCTTATTTTGGGGCAAAATTGCAGAAATTTCACTTATTTCAGGGCAAAATTCAAAAATTCCTTTTATTTTGGGGCTAAAAGTCCGAAATTCCGTTTATTTTTGGGTAAAAAGGCAGAAATTTCACTTATTTTGAGGTAAGAAGGCAGAAATTCCTCTTATTTTGGGGCAAAAATGAAGAAATTTCCCTTTTTTGTGGCAAAAGGTATACATTCCCCTTATTTTCGGGCAAAAAAGCAGAAATTCCACGTATTTAGGAGCAAGATTGCAGAAAATCCCCTAATTGTGGGGCAAAGAGGCAGAAATTCCCTATATGTTGGGGCAAAAAGACAGAAATTCTCCTTATTTTGGGGCAAAACTCAGAAATTCCACTTATTTTGGGGCAAAATTCCAGAAATTTCCCTTATTTTGGGGCAAAATTGCAGAAATTTTACTTATTTTGGGGCAAAATTGCAGAAATTTCACTTATTTCAGGTAAAAATGGCAGAAATTTTTCTTATTTTGGGGCAAAAAGGCAGAAATTCCTAATATTTTGTGGCAAAAATGCAGAAATTCCCCTTATTTTGAGGTAAAAAGGCTGAAATTCCCCTTATTTGGGGGCAAAAAGGCCGAAATTTCCCTTATTTTGGGGCAAAATTGCAAACATTTCACTTATTTCAGGGTAATAAGTCAGAAATTTTCCTTATTTTGGGGCAAAAAACACAGAAATTCCCTTTGTTTTGGAAGGAAAATACAGAAATTCCACTTCTTTAGAGGCAAAAAGGCAGAAATTCCCCTTATTTTGAAGCAAAAATGAAGAAATTCCCCTAATTGTTGGGCAAAAAGGCAGAAATTCCCTATATGTTGGGGCAAAAAGACAGAAATTCTTCTTATTTTGGGACAAAACTCAGAAATTCCACTTATTTTGGGGCAAAATTGCAGGAATTTACCTTATTTTGAGGCAAAATTGCAGAAATTTCCCTTATTTGGGGCAAAATTGCAGAAATTTCACTTATTTTCAGGTAAAAAGGCTGAAATATCCTTTATTTTGGGGCAAAAAGGAAGAAATTCCCCTTATTTTGGGGCAAAATTGCAGAAATTTTCCTTATTTTGGGGCAAAAAGGCTGAAATTCTTATTTTGAGGTAAAATGCTGAAATTCCCCATATTTTGGGGCAAAAGGCAAAACTTCTTTTTATTTTGGGGCAAAGAGGCACAAATTTCCCTTATTTTCGGGCAAAATTGCAGAAATTTCATTTATTTCAGGGCAAAAAGTCAGAAATTTCTTTTATTTTGGGGCAAAGAGCAGAAATTTCTTTTATTATGGTACAAAATTGAAGAAATTTTTCTTATTTTGAAATAAAAAGGCAGAAAATTCCCCTTATTTTGAGGCAAAAGGCAGAAATTATTCTCAATTTGAGGTAAAATGCAGAAATTCCCTTTATTTTGGGGCTAAAAAACAGAAATTCCCTGTATTTTGAAGCAAAATTGCAGAAATTCTCATAATTTTCGGGCAAAAAGGCAGAAATTCTCCTTATTTTGGGGCAAAAAGACAGAAAATCTCCTTTTTCGGGAGCAAACAGTCAGAAATTCCCCTTATTTTGGGGCAAAATTGCAGAAATTTCCTTTACATTGGGGCAAAATTGCAGAAATTTCCCTTATTTTGGGGCAAAACTGAAGAAATTTCCCTTTTTTATGGCAAAAAGGTATGCATTCTTCTTATTTTCGGGCAAAAAGGCAGAAATTCCCCTATTTTGGAGCAAAATTGCAGAAATTCCCCTAATTGTGGGGCAAAAAGGGAGAAATTCCCTATATGTTGTGGCAAAAAGACAGAAATTCTCCTTATTTTGGGGCAAAACTCAGAAATTCCACTTATTTTAGGGCAAAATTCCAGAAATTTCCCTTATTTTGGGGCAAAATTGCAGAAATTTCACTTATTTTGGAGCAAAATTGCAGAAATTTCACTTATTTCAGAAAAAAAGCAGAAATTTTCTTATTTTGGTGCAAAAAGGCAGAAATTTCTTTTATTTTGGTACAAAATTGCATAAATTATTCTTATTTTGGAAGAAAAAGGCAGAAATCTCCCATATTTTGGGGCAAAAATGCAGCAATTCCTCTTATTTTGAGGTAACAAGGCTTAAATTCCCCTTATTTGGGGGGAAAAAGGCAGAAATTTCCCTTATTTTCGAGCAAAATTGCAGAAATTTCACTTATTTCAGGGTAATAAGTCAGAAATTTTCCTTATTTTGGGGCAAAAAAGACAGAAATTCCCTTTGTTTTTGGGGATAAAGACAGAAATTCCACTTATTTAGAGGCAAAAAAGCAGAAATTCCCCTTATTTTGGAGCAAAACTGAAGAAATTTCCCTTTTTTATGGCAAAAAGGTATGCATTCTTCTTATTTTCGGGCAAAAAGGCAGAAATTCCCCCTATTTTAGAGCAAAATTGCAGAAATTCCCCTAATTGTGGGGCAAAAAGGCAGAAATTCCCTATATGTTGGGGCAAAATACAGAAATTCTCCTTATTTTGGGGAAAAACTCAGAAATTCCACTTATTTTGGGGCAAAATTGCAGAAATTTCCCTTATTTTGGGGCAAAATTGCAGAAATTTCACTTATTTTGGGGCAAAATTGCAGAAATTTCAATTTTTTCAGGGTAATAAGTCAGAAATTTTTCTTATTTTGGGGCAAAAAAGACAGAAATTCCCTATGTTCTGGGGGAAAAAGACAGTAATTCCACTTTTTTAGAGGCAAAAAAGCAGAAATTCCTTTTATTTTGGAGTAAAAATGAAGAAATTTCTTTTTTTTGTGGCAAAAGGTATACATTCCCTTTATTTTCAGGCAAAAAAGCAGAAATTCCCCGTATTTTGGAGCAAACTTGCAGATATTCCCCTAATTGTGGGGCAAAAAGGCAGAAATTCCCTATATGTTGGGGCAAAAAGACAGAAATTCTCCTTATTTTGGGGCAAAACTCAGAAATTCCACTTATTTTGGGGCAAAATTCCAGAAATTTCCCTTATTTTGGGGCAAAATTGCAGAAATTTCACTTATTTTCAGGCAAAATTACATAAATTTCACTTATTTCAGAAAAAAAGCAGAATTTTCTTATTTTGGTGCAAAAAGGCATAAATTTCTTTTATTTTGTTACAAAATTGCAGAAATTTTTCTTATTTTGGGGCAAAAAGGCATAAATTTCTCATATTTTGGGGCAAAAATGCAGAAATTTTTTTTATTTTGAGGTAAAAAGGCTGAAATTCCCCTTATTTGGGGGCAAAAAAGAAGAATTTCTCTTATTTTGGTGCAAAATTGCAGAAATTTCACTTATTTCAGAGTAATAAGTCAAAAATTTTCGTTATTTTGGGGCAAAAAAAACAGAAATTCCCTTTGTTTGGGGGGAAAAGACAGAAATTCCACTTTTTTAGAGGCAAAAAAGCAGAAATAACTTTTATTTTGGAGTAAAAATGTAGAAATTTCCCTTTTTTATGGCAAAAAGGTATGCATTCTTCTTATTTTCGGGCAAAAAGGCAGAAATTCCCTGTATTTTCGAGCAAAATTGCAAAAATTCCCCTAATTTTAGGGCAAAAAGGCAGAAATTCCCTATATGTTGGGGCAAAAAGACAGAAATTCTTCTTATTTTGGGGCAAAACTCAGAAATTCCACTTATTTTGGGGCAAAATTCTAGAAATTTTTCTTATTTTAAAGCAAAATTGCAGAAATTTCACTTATTTTGGGGTAAAATTGCAGAAATTTCACTTATTTCAGGGAAAAAAGGCAGAAATTTTTCTTATTTTGGGGCAAAAAGGAAAAATTTCCTAATATTTTGTGGCAAAAATGCCGAAATTCCCCTTATTTTGAGGTAAAAAAGCTGAAATTTCCCTTATTTGGGGGCAAAAAGGCAGAAATTTCCCTTATTTTGGGGCAAAATTGCAGAAATTTCACTTATTTCAGGGTAATAAGTCAGAAATTTTCTTTATTTTGGGGCAAAAAAGACAGAAATTCCCTTTGTTTTGGGAGAAAAAGACAGAAATTCCACTTTTTTAGAGGCAAAAAAGCAGAAATTCCTTTTATTTTGGAGTAAAAATGAAGAAATTTCCCTTTTTTGTGGCAAAAGGTATGCATTCCACTTATTTTTGGGCTAAAAAGCAGAAATTACCCGTATTTTGGAGCAATATTGCAGAAATTCCCCTAATTGTGGGGCAAAGAGGCAGAATTTCCTATATGTTAGGGCAAAAAGACAGAAATTCTCCTTATTTTGGGGCAAAACTCAGAAATTCTACTTATTTTGGGGCAAAATTCCAGAAATTTCCCTTATTTTGGGGCAAAATTGCAGAAATTTCACTTATTTTGGGGCAAAATTGCAGAAATTTCACTTATTTTTGGGCAAAATTGCAGAAATTTCACTTATTTCAGAAAAAAAAGCAGAAATTTTCTTATTTTGGTGCAAAAAGGCGGAAATTTCTTTTATTTTGGTACAAAATTGCAGAAATTTTTCTTATTTTGGGGCAAAAAGGCAGAAATCTACCATATTTTGGGGCAAAAATGCAGAAATATCTCTTATTTTGAGGTAAAAAGGCTGAAATTCCCCTTATTTGAAGGCAAAAAGGCAGAAATTTCTCTTATTTTGGGGCAAAATTGCAGAAATTTCACTTATTTCAGGGTAATAAGTCAGAAATTTTCCTTATTTTGGGGCAAAAAAGACAGAAATTCCCTTTGTTTTGGGGGAAAAAGACAGAAATTCCACTTATTTAGAGGCAAAAAAGCAGATATTCCCCTTATTTTGTAGCAAAACTGAAGAAATTTCTATTTTTTATGGCAAAAAGGTATGCATTCTTCTTATTTTCGGGCAAAAAGGCAGAAATTCCCCGTATTTTGGAGCAAAATTGCAGAAATTCCCCTAATTGTGGGGCAAGAAGGGGGAAATTCCCTATATGTTGGGGCAAAAAGACAGAAATTCTCCTTATTTTGGGGCAAAACTCAGAAATTCCACTTATTTTGGTGCAAAATTCCAGAAATTTCCCTTATTTTAGGGCAAAATTGCAGAAATTTCACTTATTTTGGGGCAAAATTGCAGAAATTTAACTTATTTCAGAAAAAAATTCAGAAATTTTTCTATTTTGGTGCAAAAAGGCAGAAATTTCTTTTATTTTGGTACAAAATTGCAGAAATTTTTCTTATTTTGGGGCAAAAAGGCAGAAATCCCCCATATTTTGAGGCAAAAATGCAGAAATTCCTCTTATTTTGAGGTAATAAGGCTGAAATTTCCCTTATTTGCGGCAAAAAGGCAGAAATTTCCCTTATTTTGAGGCAAAATTGCAGAAATTTCACTTATTTCAGGGTAATAAGTCAGAAATTTTCTTTATTTTGTGGCAAAAAAGACAGAAATTCCCTTTGTTTTGGGAGAAAAAGACAGAAATTCCACTTTTTTAGAGGCAAAAAAGCAGAAATTCCTTTTATTTTGGAGTAAAAATGAAGAAATTTCCCTTTTTTGTGGCAAAAGGTATGCATTCCACTTATTTTTGGGCTAAAAAGCAGAAATTACCCGTATTTTGGAGCAATATTGCAGAAATTCCCCTAATTGTGGGGCAAAAAGGCAGAAATTCTCTATATGTTAAGGCAAAAAGACAGAAATTCTCCTTATTTTGGGGCAAAACTCAGAAATTCCACTTATTTGGGGGCAAAATTCCAGAAATTTCCCTTATTTTGGGGCAAAATTGCAGAAATTTCACTTATTTTGGGGCAAAATTGCAGAAATTTCACTTATTTCAGGGTAATAAGTCAGAAATTTTCCTTATTTTGGGGCCAAAAAGACAGAAATTCCCTTTGTTTTGGGGGGGAAAAGACAGAAATTCCACTTATTTAGAGGCAAAAAAGCAGAAATTCCTCTTATTTTGGAGCAAAATTGCAGAAATTCCCCTAATTGTGGGGCAAAAAGGCAGAAATTCCCAATATGTTGGGGCAAAAAGAAACAAATTCTCCTTATTTTGGGTCAAAACTCAGAAATTCCACTGATATTGGGGCAAAATTCCAGAAATTTCCCGTATTTTGGGGCAAAATTGCAGAAATTTCACTTATTTTGGGGCAAAATTGCAGAAATTTCACTTATTTCAGAAAAAAAAGCAGGAATTTTCTTATTTTGGTGCAAAAAGGCGGAAATTTCTTTTATTTTGGTACAAAATTGCAGAAATTTTTCTTATTTTGGGGCAAAAAGGCAGAAATCTCCCATATTTTGGGGCAAAAATGCAGAAATTTCTCTTATTTTGAGGTAAAAAGGCTGAAATTCCCCTTATTTTGGAGCAATATTGCAGAAATTCCCCTAATTGTGGGGCAAAGAGGCAGAAATTCCCTATATGTTAGGGCAAAAAGACAGAAATTCTCCTTATTTTGGGGCAAAACTCAGAAATTCTACTTATTTTGGGGCAAAATTCCAGAAATTTCCCTTATTTTGGGGCAAAATTGCAGAAATTTCACTTATTTTGGGGCAAAATTGCAGAAATTTCACTTATTTCAGGGTAATAAGTCAGAAATTTTCCTTATTTTGGGGCCAAAAAGACAGAAATTCCCTTTGTTTTGGGGGGGAAAAGACAGAAATTCCACTTATTTAGAGGCAAAAAAGCAGAAATTCCTCTTATTTTGGAGCAAAATTGCAGAAATTCCCCTAATTGTGGGGCAAAAAGGCAGAAATTCCCTATATGTTGGGGCAAAAAGAAACAAATTCTCCTTATTTTGGGTCAAAATTCAGAAATTCCACTGATATTGGGGCAAAATTCCAGAAATTTCCCGTATTTTGGGGCAAAATTGCAGAAATTTCACTTATTTCAGGGTAATAAGTCAGAAATTTTCCTTATTTTGGGGCCAAAAAGACAGAAATTCCCTTTGTTTTGGGGGGGAAAAGACAGAGATTCCACTTATTTAGAGGCAAAAAAGCAGAAATTCCTCTTATTTTGGAGCAAAATTGCAGAAATTCCCCTAATTGTGGGGCAAGAAGGCAGAAATTCCCTATATGTTGGGGCAAAAAGAAACAAATTCTCCTTATTTTGGGTCAAAACTCAGAAATTCCACTGATATTGGGGCAAAATTCCAGAAATTTCCCGTATTTTGGGGCAAAATTGCAGAAATTTCACTTATTTTGGGGCAAAATTGCAGAAATTTCACTTATTTCAGAAAAAAAAGCAGGAATTTTCTTATTTTGGTGCAAAAAGGCGGAAATTTCTTTTATTTTGGTACAAAATTGCAGAAATTTTTCTTATTTTGGGGCAAAAAGGCAGAAATCTACCATATTTTGGGGCAAAAATGCAGAAATATCTCTTATTTTGAGGTAAAAAGGCTGAAATTCCCCTTATTTGAAGGCAAAAAGGCAGAAATTTCTCTTATTTTGGGGCAAAATTGCAGAAATTTCACTTATTTCAGGGTAATAAGTCAGAAATTTTCCTTATTTTGGGGCAAAAAAGACAGAAATTCCCTTTGTTTTGGGGGAAAAAGACAGAAATTCCACTTATTTAGAGGCAAAAAAGCAGAAATTCCCCTTATTTTGTAGCAAAACTGAAGAAATTTCTATTTTTTATGGCAAAAAGGTATGCATTCTTCTTATTTTCGGGCAAAAAGGCAGAAATTCCCCGTATTTTGGAGCAAAATTGCAGAAATTCCCCTAATTGTGGGGCAAGAAGGGGGGAATTCCCTATATGTTGGGGCAAAAAGACAGAAATTCTCCTTATTTTGGGGCAAAACTCAGAAATTCCACTTATTTTGGTGCAAAATTCCAGAAATTTCCCTTATTTTAGGGCAAAATTGCAGAAATTTCACTTATTTTGGGGCAAAATTGCAGAAATTTAACTTATTTCAGAAAAAAATTCAGAAATTTTTCTATTTTGGTGCAAAAAGGCAGAAATTTCTTTTATTTTGGTACAAAATTGCAGAAATTTTTCTTATTTTGGGGCAAAAAGGCAGAAATCCCCCATATTTTGAGGCAAAAATGCAGAAATTCCTCTTATTTTGAGGTAATAAGGCTGAAATTTCCCTTATTTGCGGCAAAAAGGCAGAAATTTCCCTTATTTTGAGGCAAAATTGCAGAAATTTCACTTATTTCAGGGTAATAAGTCAGAAATTTTCTTTATTTTGTGGCAAAAAAGACAGAAATTCCCTTTGTTTTGGGAGAAAAAGACAGAAATTCCACTTTTTTAGAGGCAAAAAAGCAGAAATTCCTTTTATTTTGGAGTAAAAATGAAGAAATTTCCCTTTTTTGTGGCAAAAGGTATGCATTCCACTTATTTTTGGGCTAAAAAGCAGAAATTACCCGTATTTTGGAGCAATATTGCAGAAATTCCCCTAATTGTGGGGCAAAAAGGCAGAAATTCTCTATATGTTAAGGCAAAAAGACAGAAATTCTCCTTATTTTGGGGCAAAACTCAGAAATTCCACTTATTTGGGGGCAAAATTCCAGAAATTTCCCTTATTTTGGGGCAAAATTGCAGAAATTTCACTTATTTTGGGGCAAAATTGCAGAAATTTCACTTATTTCAGGGTAATAAGTCAGAAATTTTCCTTATTTTGGGGCCAAAAAGACAGAAATTCCCTTTGTTTTGGGGGGGAAAGACAGAAATTCCACTTATTTAGAGGCAAAAAAGCAGAAATTCCTCTTATTTTGGAGCAAAATTGCAGAAATTCCCCTAATTGTGGGGCAAAAAGGCAGAAATTCCCAATATGTTGGGGCAAAAAGAAACAAATTCTCCTTATTTTGGGTCAAAACTCAGAAATTCCACTGATATTGGGGCAAAATTCCAGAAATTTCCCGTATTTTGGGGCAAAATTGCAGAAATTTCACTTATTTTGGGGCAAAATTGCAGAAATTTCACTTATTTCAGAAAAAAAAGCAGGAATTTTCTTATTTTGGTGCAAAAAGGCGGAAATTTCTTTTATTTTGGTACAAAATTGCAGAAATTTTTCTTATTTTGGGGCAAAAAGGCAGAAATCTCCCATATTTTGGGGCAAAAATGCAGAAATTTCTCTTATTTTGAGGTAAAAAGGCTGAAATTCCCCTTATTTTGGAGCAATATTGCAGAAATTCCCCTAATTGTGGGGCAAAGAGGCAGAAATTCCCTATATGTTAGGGCAAAAAGACAGAAATTCTCCTTATTTTGGGGCAAAACTCAGAAATTCTACTTATTTTGGGGCAAAATTCCAGAAATTTCCCTTATTTTGGGGCAAAATTGCAGAAATTTCACTTATTTTGGGGCAAAATTGCAGAAATTTCACTTATTTCAGGGTAATAAGTCAGAAATTTTCCTTATTTTGGGGCCAAAAAGACAGAAATTCCTTTTGTTTTGGGGGGGAAAAGACAGAAATTCCACTTATTTAGAGGCAAAAAAGCAGAAATTCCTCTTATTTTGGAGCAAAATTGCAGAAATTCCCCTAATTGTGGGGCAAAAAGGCAGAAATTCCCTATATGTTGGGGCAAAAAGAAACAAATTCTCCTTATTTTGGGTCAAAATTCAGAAATTCCACTGATTTTGGGGCAAAATTCCAGAAATTTCCCGTATTTTGGGGCAAAATTGCAGAAATTTCACTTATTTCAGGGTAATAAGTCAGAAATTTTCCTTATTTTGGGGCCAAAAAGACAGAAATTCCCTTTGTTTTGGGGGGGAAAAGACAGAAATTCCACTTATTTAGAGGCAAAAAAGCAGAAATTCCTCTTATTTTGGAGCAAAATTGCAGAAATTCCCCTAATTGTGGGGCAAGAAGGCAGAAATTCCCTATATGTTGGGGCAAAAAGAAACAAATTCTCCTTATTTTGGGTCAAAACTCAGAAATTCTACTGATATTGGGGCAAAATTCCAGAAATTTCCCTTATTTTGGGGCAAAATTGCAGAAATTTCACATATTTTTGGGCAAAATTGCAGAAATTTCACTTATTTCAGAAAAAAAGCAGAAATTTTCTTATTTTGGTGCAAAAAGGCGGAAATTTCTTTTATTTTGGTACAAAATTGCAGAAATTTTTCTTATTTTGGGGCAAAAAGGCAGAAATCTCCCATATTTTGGGGCAAAAATGCAGAAATTTCTCTTATTTTGAGGTAAAAAGGCTGAAATTCCCCTTATTTGGGGGCAATATTGCAGAAATTCCCCTAATTGTGGGGCAAAGAGGCAGAAATTCCCTATATGTTAGGGCAAAAAGACAGAAATTCTCCTTATTTTGGGGCAAAACTCAGAAATTCTACTTATTTTGGGGCAAAATTCCAGAAATTTCCCTTATTTTGGGGCAAAATTGCAGAAATTTCACTTATTTTGGGGCAAAATTGCAGAAATTTCACTTATTTCAGGGTAATAAGTCAGAAATTTTCCTTATTTTGGGGCCAAAAAGACAGAAATTCCCTTTGTTTTGGGGGGGAAAAGACAGAAATTCCACTTATTTAGAGGCAAAAAAGCAGAAATTCCTCTTATTTTGGAGCAAAATTGCAGAAATTCCCCTAATTGTGGGGCAAAAAGGCAGAAATTCCCTATATGTTGGGGCAAAAAGAAACAAATTCTCCTTATTTTGGGTCAAAATTCAGAAATTCCACTGATTTTGGGGCAAAATTCCAGAAATTTCCCGTATTTTGGGGCAAAATTGCAGAAATTTCACTTATTTCAGGGTAATAAGTCAGAAATTTTCCTTATTTTGGGGCCAAAAAGACAGAAATTCCCTTTGTTTTGGGGGGGAAAAGACAGAAATTCCACTTATTTAGAGGCAAAAAAGCAGAAATTCCTCTTATTTTGGAGCAAAATTGCAGAAATTCCCCTAATTGTGGGGCAAGAAGGCAGAAATTCCCTATATGTTGGGGCAAAAAGAAACAAATTCTCCTTATTTTGGGTCAAAACTCAGAAATTCTACTGATATTGGGGCAAAATTCCAGAAATTTCCCTTATTTTGGGGCAAAATTGCAGAAATTTCACATATTTTTGGGCAAAATTGCAGAAATTTCACTTATTTCAGAAAAAAAGCAGAAATTTTCTTATTTTGGTGCAAAAAGGCGGAAATTTCTTTTATTTTGGTACAAAATTGCAGAAATTTTTCTTATTTTGGGGCAAAAAGGCAGAAATCTCCCATATTTTGGGGCAAAAATGCAGAAATTTCTCTTATTTTGAGGTAAAAAGGCTGAAATTCCCCTTATTTGGGGGCAAAAAGGCAGAAATTTCCCTTATTTTGGGGCAAAATTGCAGGCATTTCACTTATTTCAGGGTAATAAGTCAGAAATTTTCCTTATTTTGGGGCAAAAACGACAGAAATTCCCTTTGTTTTGGAGGAAAAAGACAGAAATTCAACTTTTTTAGCGGCAAAAAAGCAGAAATTCATTTTATTTTGGAGTAAAAATGAAGAAATTTCTTTTTTTTGTGGCAAAAGATATACATTCCACTTATTTTCAGGCTAAAAAGCAGAAATTCCCCGTATTTTGGAGCAAAATTGCAGAAATTCCCCTAATTGTTGGGCAAAAAGGCAGAAATTTCCGATATGTTAGGGCAAAAAGACAGAAATTCTTTTTATTTTGGGGCTAAACTATGAAATTCCACTTATTTTGGGGCAAAATTCCAGAAATTTCCCTTATATTGGGGCAAAATTGCAGAAATTTCACTTATTTTGGTGCAAAATTGCAGAAATTTCACTTATTTCAGGGAAAAAAGGCAGAAATTTTCCTTATTTTGGGGCCAAAAAGACAGAAATTTCCTTTGTTTTGGGGTGAAAAAGATAGAAATTCCACTTATTTAGAGGCAAAAAAGCAGAAATTCCTCTTATTTTGGAGCAAAAATGAAGAAATTTCCTTTTTTTATGGCAAAAAGGTATGCATTCTTCTTATTTTCGGGCAAAAAGGCAGAAATTTCCAGTATTTTGGAGCAAAATTGCAGAAATTCCCCTAATTGTAGGGCAAAAAGGCAGAAATTCCCTATATGTTGGGGCAAAAAGAAACAAATTCTCCTTATTTTGGGTCAAAACTCAGAAATTCCACTGATATTGGGGCAAAATTCCAGAAATTTCCCTTATTTTGGGGCAAAATTGCAGAAATTTCACTTATTTTGGGGCAAAATTGCAGAAATTTCACTTATTTCAGAAAAAAAAGCAGAAATTTTCTTATTTTGGTGCAAAAAGGCGGAAATTTCTTTTATTTTGGTACAAAATTGCAGAAATTTTTCTTATTTTAAGGCAAAAAGGCAGAAATCTCCCATATTTTGGGGCAAAAATGAAGAAATTTCTCTTATTTTGAGGTAAAAAGGCTGAAATTCCCATTATTTGGGGGCAAAAAGGCAGAAATTTCCCTTATTTTGAGGCAAAATTGCAGAAATTTCACTTATTTCAGTGTATTAAGTCAGAAATTTTCTTTATTTTGGGGCAAAAAAGACAGAAATTTTTTTTGTTTTGAGGGAAAAAGGCAGAAATTCCACTTTTTTAGCGGCAAAAAAGCAAAAATTCATTTTATTTTGGAGTAAAAATGAAGAAATTTCTTTTTTTTTGTGGCAAAAAGTATACATTCCCCTTATTTTCAGGCTAAAAAGCAGAAATTCCCCATATTTTGGAGCAAAATTGCAGAAATTCCCCTAATTGTGGGGCAAAAATGCAGAAATTGCCTATATGTTGGGGCAAAAAGGCAGAAATTCCCTATATGTTGGAGCAAAAAAACAGAAAATCTCCTTATTTTGGGGCAAAACTCAGAAATTCCACTTACTTTGGGGCAAAATTCCAAAAATTTCCCTTTTTTTGGGCCAAAATTGCAGAAATTTCACTTATTTTGAGGCAAAATTGCATAAATTTCACTTATTTCAGGGTAATAAGTCAGAAATTTTCCTTATTTTGGGGTAAAAAACACAGAAATTCCCTTTGTTTTGGGGGAAAAAGACAGAAATTCCACTTTTTTAGAGGCAAAAAAGCAGAAATTCCTTTTATTTTGAAGTAAAAATGAAGAAATTTCCATTTTTTGTGGCAAAATGTATACATTCCACTTATTTTTGGGCTAAAAAGCTGAAATTACCCGTATTTTGGAGCAAAATTGCAGAAATTCCCCTAATTGTGGGGCAAAATGCAGAAATTCCCTATATGTTAAGGCAAAAAGACAGAAATTCTCCTTATTTTGGGGCAAAACTCAGAAATTCCACTTATTTTGGGGCAAAATTCCAGAAATTTCTCTTATTTTGTGGCAAAATTGCCGAAATTTCACTTATTTTGGGGCAAAATTGCAGAAATTTCACTTATTTCATGGTAAAAAGGCAGAAATTTTCCTCATTTTGGGGCCAAAATGCAGAGATTCAAAATATTTTGTGGTAAAATTGCAAAAATTCCCCTTATTTTGAGGTAAAAAGGCAGAAATTTCCCTTATTTGGGGGCAAAAAGCAGAAATTTCCCTTATTTTGGAGCAAAAATGAAGAAATTTCACTTATTTCAGGGTAATAAGTCAGAAATTTTCCTTATTTGGGGCAAAAAAGACAGAAATTCCTTTTGTTTTGGGGGAAAAAGTCAGAAATTCCACTTATTTAGAAGCAAAAAAGCAGAAATTCCCCTTATTTTGGAGCAAAAATGAAGAAATTTCCTTTTTTTGTGGCAAAAGGTATGCATTCTTCTTATTTTCAGGCTAAAAAGCAGAAATTCCCCGTATTTTGGAGCAAAATTGCAGAAATTCCCCTAATTGTGGGACAAAAAGGCAGAAATTCCCTATATGTTAGGGCAAAAAGACAGAAATTCTCCTTATTTTAGAGCAAAACTCAGAAATTTCACTTATTTTGACGCAAAATTGCAGAAATTTCACTTATTTCAGAAAAAAAAGCAGAAATTTTCTTAATTTGGGGCAAAAAGGCAGAAATTTCTCATATTTTGTGGCAAAAATGCAGAAAATCCCCTTATTTTGAGGTAAAAAGTCTAAAATTCCCCTTATTTGGTTGCAAAAAGCAGAAATTTCCCTTATTTTGGGGCAAAATTGCAGATATTTCATTTATTTCAGGGTAATAAGTCAGAAATTTTCCTTATTTTGGGGCAAAAAAGACACAAATTCTCTATGTTTTGGGGGAAAAAGACAGAAATTCCACTTATTTAGAGGCAAAAAAGCAGAAATTCCCCTTATTTTGGAGCGAAAATGAAGAAATTTCCCTTTTTTATGGCAAAAAGGTATGCATTCTTCTTATTTTCGGGCAAAAAGACAGAAATTCCCCGTATTTTTGAGCAAAATTGCAGAAATTCCCCAAATTGTGGGGCAAAAAGGCAGAAATTCCCTATGTGTTGGGGCAAAAAGACAGAAATTCTACTTATTTTGGGGCAAAACTCAGAAATTCCACTTATTTTGGGGCAAAATTCCAAAAATTTCCCTTATTTTGGGGCAAAATTGCAGAAATTTCACTTATTTTGGGGCAAAATTGCAGAAATTTCACTTATTTCAGGGAAAAAAAGACAGAAATTTCTTTTATTTTGGTACAAAATTGCAGAAATTTTTTTTATTTTTGGCAAAAAGGCAGAAATTTCCCATATTTTGGGGCAAAAATGCAGAAATTCCTCTTATTTTGAGGTAAAAATGCTGAAATTCCCCTTATTTTGTGGCAAAAAGCAGACATTTCCCTTATTTTGGGCAAAAATTGCAGAAATTTCACTTATTTTGAGTCAAAAAGGCAGAAAATCCAATTATTTTGGGGTAAAAATGAAGAAATTCCCCTTGTTTTGAGGTAAAAAGGCTAAAATTCCCCTTTTTTGGAGGCAAAAAGGCAGAAATTTCCCGTATTTTGGGGCAAAAAGCAGATATTTCCCTTTTTTTTGGGGAAAAATTTTAGAAATTTAACTTATTTCAGGGCAAAAAGTCAGAAATTCCGTTTATTTTTGGGGAAAAGTCAGAAATTGCACTTATTTTGAGTCAAAAAGGCGGAAAATCCCCTTATTTTGGAGTAAAAATGAAGAAATTTCCCTTTTTTATGGCAAAAGGTATGCATTCTTCTTATTTTCGGGCAAAAAGGCAGAAATTCCCTGTATTTTGGAGCAAAATTGCAGAAATTCCTCTAATTTTGGGGCAAAAACGCAGAACTTCCCCTTATTTTGGGGTAAAACTGCAGAAATTTCACTTATTTCGCGGCAAAATGGCAGAAATTCACTTCATTTTCAGCGAAAAGGGAGAAAATTCCCGTATTTTGGAGCAAAATTGCAGAAATTCACCTAATTTTGGGGTAAAACATGCAGTAATTTTCTTTATTTTAAGGCAAAAAGGCAGAAATTCCCCTTATTTTGTGGCAAAAATCAGAAATTCCCCTTATTTTAGAAAAACTTGCAGAAATTTCCTTTATTATGGGGAAAAATTGCAGAAATTTCTTTTATTGTAAGGCAAAATTGCAGAAATTTCATTTATTTCAGAGAAAAAAACAAAAATTTTTTTTATTTTAGGGCAAAATGCAGAAATTTGCATTATTTTGGGGCACAAAAACAGAAATTCACCTTCTTTTGGGGTAAAATTTCAAACATTTCACATATTTCAGGGCAAAAAGGCAGAAATTCCCCTTATTTGGGGGTAAAAAGGCAGAAATTCTTCATATTTTGGGTTAAAATTGCAGAAATTTCCCTTGTTTGGGGGCAAAAAGGCAGAAAATCCCCTTAATTTCGGGCAAAAAGGCAGAAATTCCCCGTATTTTGGAGCAAAATTGCAGAAATTCCCATAATTGTGGGGCAAAAAGGCAGAAATTCCCGATATGTTGGGGCAAAAAGACAGAAATTCTCCTTATTTTCGGGCAAAACTCAGAAATTCCATTTATTTTGGGGCAAAATTCCAGAAATTTCCCTTATTTTGGGGCAAAATTGCAGAAATTTCACTTATTTCAGGGCAAAATTCAAAAATTGCTTTTATGTTGGGGCAAAAAGACAGAAATTCCATTTACTTTTGTGTAAAAAGGCAGAAATTTCACTTATTTTGAGGTAAGAAGGCTGAAATTCCTCTTATTTTGCGGCAAAAATGAAGAAATTTCCCTTTTTTGTGGCAAAAGGTATATATTCCCCTTATTTTCGAGCAAAAAATCAGAAATTCCCCGTATTTTGGAGCACAATTGCAGAAAATCCCCTAATTGTGGGGCAAAAAGGCAGAAATTCCCATTATTTTGATGGCAAAAAGGCAGGAATTCACCTTATTTTGGGCTAAAATTGCAGAAATTTCACATATTTCAGGGCAAAAAGGCAGAAATTTCCCTTCATTTGGGGCAAAAATGAAGACATTTCCCTTTTTTATGGCAAAAAGGTATGCATTCCCCTTATTTTCGGCAAAAAGGCAGAAATTCCCCGTATTTTGGAGCAAAATTGCAGATATTCCCCTAATTGTGGGGCAAAAAGGCAGAAATTCTCTTTATTTTGGGGCAAAACTCAGAAATTCCACTTATTTTGGGGCAAAATTCCAGAAATTTCCCTTATTTTGGGGCAAAATTGCAGAAATTTCCCTTATTTTGGGGCAAAATTGCAGAAATTTCACTTATTTCAGGTAAAAATGGCAGAAATTTTTCTTATTTTGGGGCAAAAAGGCAGAATTTCCTAATATTTTGTGGCAAAAATGCAGAAATTCCCTTTATTTTGAGGTAAAAAGGCTTAAATTCCCCTTATTTGGGTGCAAAAAGGCAGAAAATTTTCTTATTTTGGGGCAAAATTGCAGACATTTCACTTATTTCAGGGTAATAAGTCAGAAATTTTCCTTATTTTGGGGCAAAAAAGACAGAAATTCCCTTTGTTTTGGGGGGAAAATACAGAAATTCCACTTCTTTGAAGGCAAAAAGGCAGAAATTCCACTTATTTTGGAGCAAAAATGAAGAAATTCCCCTAATTGTTGGGCAAAAAGGCAGAAATTCCCTATATGTTGGGGCAAAAAGACAGAAATTCTCCTTATTTTGGGGCAAAACTCAGAAATTCCACTTATTTTGGGGCAAAATTGCAGGAATTTACCTTATTTTGGGGCAAAATTGCAGAAATTTCCCTTATTTGGGGCAAAATAGCAGAAATTTCACTTATTTTCAGGTAAAAAGGCTGAAATATCCTTTATTTTGGGGCAAAAAGGAAGAAATTCCCCTTATTTTGGGGCAAAAAGGCTGAAATTCTTATTTTGAGGTAAAATGCTGAAATTCCCCATATTTTGGGGCAAAAGGCAAAACTTCTTCTTATTTTGGGGCAAAGAGGCACAAATTTCCCTTATTTTCGGGCAAAATTGCAGAAATTTCATTTATTTCAGGGCAAAAAGTCAGAAATTCCTTTTATTTTGGGGCAAAGAGCAGAAATTTCTTTTATTATGGTACAAAATTGAAGAAATTTTTCTTATTATGAAACAAAAAGGCAGAAAATTCCCCTTATTTTGAGGCAAAAAGCAGAAATTATTCTTATTTTGAGGTAAAATGCAGAAATTCTTTTTATTTTGGGGCTAAAAGGCAGAAATTCCCCGTATTTTGAAGCAAAATTGCAGAAATTCTCATAATTTTCAGGCAAAAAGGCAGAAATTCCCCTTATTTTGGGGCAAAAATACAGAAAATCTCCTTTATCGGGAGCAAACAGTCAGAAATTCCCCTTATTTTGGGGCAAAATTGCAGAAATTTCCTTTACATTGGGGCAAAATTGCAGAAATTTCCCTTATTTTGGGGCAAAATTGCAGAAATTTCCCTTATTTTGGGGCAAAATTGCAGAAATTTTCCTTATTTTGGGGCAAAATTGCAGAAATTTCACTTATTTCAGGGAAAAAAGGCGGAAATTTTTTTTGGGGGGCAAAAAGGCAGAAATTTCTTTTATTTTGGTACAAAATTGCAGAAATTTTTCTTATTTTGGGGCAAAAAGTCAGAAATTCCCCATATTTTGGGGCAAAAAGGCAGAAATTCCCCTTATTTTTAGGTAAAAAGGCTGAAATTCCCCTTATTTTGGGGCAAAAGGGCAGAAATTTCGTTTATTTTGGGGAAAAGGCAGAAATTGCACTTATTTTGAGTCAAAAAGGTGGAAAATCCCCTTATTTTGGGGCAAAAATGAAGAAATTTGCTTTTTTTATGGCAAAAAGGTATACATTCCCTTTATTTTCAGGCAAAAAGGCAGAAATTACCCGTATTTTGGAGCAAAATTGCAGAAATTCCTCTAATTTTTGGGCAAAAAGGCAGAAATTCCCCTTATTTTGGGTTAAAACTGCAGAAATTTCACTTATTTTACGGCAAAATGTCAGAAATTCCCCTTATTTTCGGCAAAAAAGGCAGAAAATCCCATTATTTTAGGGCAAAATTGCAGAAATTTCCCTTATTTGGGGGCAAAAACAGAAATTCCCCTTCTTTTGAGGCAAAATTGCAGAAATTTCCCTTATTATGGGGAAAAATTGCAGAAATTTCCCTTATTTTAGGACAAAATTGCAGAAATTTCACTTATTTCAGAGAAAAAATGCAAAAATTTTTCTTATTTTGGGGCAAAAAGGCAGAAATTCCAATTATTTTGGGGCAAAAAGGCAGAAATTCACCTTATTTTGGGTTAAAATATCAGAAATTTCACATATTTCAGGGCAAAATGGCAGAAATTCCCCTTATTTGGGGGCAATAAGGCAGAAATTTCCCTTCTTTTGGGATAAAATTGCAGAAATTTCCCTTATTTGGGGGCAAAAAGGCAGAAAATCCACTTAATTTCGGGTAAAAAGGCAGAAATTCTTCGTATTTTGAAGCAAAATTGCAGAAACTCCCCTAATTTTGGGGCAAAAAGGCAGAAATTCCCTTTATTTTGGGGCAAAAATAGAGAAATTCTCCTTATTTTGGTGCAAAAATCAGAAATTTCCCTTATTTTGGGGCAAAATTATAGAAATTTCTTTTATTTTGTTACAGACTTGCAGAAATTTTTCTTATTTTGTGGCAAAAAGGCTGAAATTCCCCTTATTTTGAGGTAAAATCCTAAAATTCCACATATTTTGGGGCAAAAAGGCAGAAATTCCCCTCATTTGGGGGCAAAAAGGCACATATTTCCCTTATTTTCGGGCATAATTGCAGGAATTTCATTTATTTCAGGGCAAAAAGTCAGAAATTCCTTTTATTTTGGGGCAAAAAGCAGAAATTTCTTTTATTATGGTACAAAATTGAAGAAATTTTTTGTATTTTGAAACAAAAAGGCAGAAAATTCCCCTTATTTTGAGGCAAAAGGCAGAAATTATTCTTATTTTGAGGTAAAATGCAGAAATTCTTTTTATTTTGGGGCTAAAAGGCAGAAATTCCTCGTATTTTGAAGCAAAATTGCAGAAATTCTCATAATTTTCGGGCAAAAAGGCAGAAATTCTCCTTATTTTGGGGCAAAAAGACACAAAATCTCCTTTTTCGGGAGCAAACAGTCAGAAATTCCCCTTATTTTGGGGCAAAATTGCAGAAATTTCCTTTACATTGGGGCAATATTGCAGAAATTTCCCTTATTTTGAGGCAAAATTGCAGAAATTTCACTTATTTCAGGGAAAAAGGCGGAAATTTTTTTTGCGGGGAAAAAAGGCAGAAATTTTTTTTATTTTGGTACAAAATTGCAGAAATTTTTATTATTTTGGGGCAAAGAGTCAGAAATTCCCCATATTTTGGTGCAAAAAGGCTGAAATTCCCCTTATGTTGAGGTAAAATCCTGAAATTCCCCATATTTTGGGGCAAAAAGGCAGAAATTCCCCTCATTTGGGAACAAAAAGGCACAAATTTCCCTTATTTTCAGGCATAATTGCAGGAATTTCATTTATTTCAGGGCAAAAAGTCAGAAATTCCTTTTATTTTGGGGCAAAAAGCAGAAATTTCTTTTATTTTGATACAAAATTGTAGAAATTTTCCTTATTTTGGAACAAAAAGGCAAAAATTACCCATATTTTGGGGAAAAAGGCAGATATTCTTCTTATTTTGAGGTAAAAAGGCTGAAATTCCCGTTATTTTGGGGCAAAAAGGCAGAAATTCTCTTTACTTTGTGGCAAAAGGGCAGAAATTCCCGTTAATTGGGGCAGAAAAGCAGAAATTTTCCTTATTTAAGGGCAATAGGGCAGAAATTCCCTATATTTTGTGGCAAAAATGCAGAAATTCCCCTTATTTAGAGGTAAAATGATGAAATTCCCCTTATTTTCGGCAAAAAGGCAGAAATTCCTATTATTTTGGGGCAAAATTGCAGAAATTTCAATTATTTCAGGGCAAAAAGTCAGAAATTTGCCTTATTTTGGGGCAAAAAGCAGAAATTCCCCTAATTTTGGGGCCAAAAACAGAAATTCCCCTTATTTTGGGGTAAAATTGCAGAAATTTCAAATATTTCAGGGCAAAAAGGCAGAAATTCCACTTTATTTCGGGCAGTAATGCAGAAATTCCCCGTATTTTAAAGCTAAATTTCAGAAATTCCCCTTATATTGGTGCAAAAATGCAGAAATTCCTTTTATTTTTGTGCAATAAGGCAGATTTCCCCGTATTTTGAAGCAAAATTGCACATATTCCCCTAATTTTGAGGGAAAATGCAGAAATTCACATTATTTTTGAACAAAAAGACAGAAATTCTCCTTATTTCAGTACAAGAAGTCAGAAATTCCCCTTATTTTGGGGCAAAATTGCAGAAATTTCACTTATTTCAGAGAAAAAGCACAGAAATTTCTCTTATTTTGGGGAAAAAGGCAGAAATTTCTTTTATTTTGGTACAAAATTGCAGAAATTTTCTTTATTTTGGGGAAAATGCAGAAATTCCCCATATTTTTGGGCAAAAAGGCAGAGAAACCCTTATTATGAGGTAAAATGCTGAAATTCCCCTTATTTTGAGGCAAAAAGACAGAAATTCCCTTTCTTTTGTGGCAAAAAGGCAGAAATTTCCCTTATTTTGGGGCAAAATTGCAGAAATTTCACCTATTTCAGGGAAATATTCAAAAATTCCTTTTATTTTGGAACAAAAAGAGAGAAATTCCGTTTATTTTTCGGTAAAAAGGCAGAAATTTCAGTTATTTTGAGGTAAGAAGGCAGAAATGCCTCTTAATTTGCGGCAAAAATGAAGAAATTTCCCTTTTTTTGTGGCAAAAGGTATACATTCCCCTTATTTTTGGGCAAAAAGGCAGAAATTCCCCGTATTTTGGAGCACAATTGCAGAAAATCCCCAAATTGTGGGGCAAAAAGGCAGAAATTCCCTATATGTTGGGGCAAAAAGACAAAAATTCTCCTTATTTTGGGACAAAACTCAGAATTTCCACTTATTTTGGGGCAAACTTCCAGAAATTTCCCTTATTTTGGGGCAAAATTGCAGAAATTTCACTTATTTTGGGGCAAAATTGAAGAAATTTCCCTTATTTCAGGTAAAAATGGCAGAAATTTTTCTTATTTTGGGGCAAAAAGGCAGAAATTCCTAATATTTTGTGGCAAAAATGCAGAAATTCCCCTTATTTTGAGGTAAAAAGGCTGAAATTCCCCTTATTTGGGTGCAAAAAGGCAGAAATTTTTCTTATTTTGGGGCAAAATTGCAGACATTTCACTTATTTCAGGGTAATAAGTCAGAAATTTTCCTTATTTTGGGGCAAAAAAGACAGAAAATCCCCAAATTGTGGGGCAAAAAGGCAGAAATTCCCTATATGTTGGGGCAAAAAGACAGAAATTCTCCATATTTTGGGGCAAAACTCAAAAATTCCACTTATTTTGGGGCAAAATTGCAGGAATTTACCTTATTTTGGGGCAAAATTGCAGAAATTTTCCTTATTTGGGGCAAAATTGCAGAAATTTCACTTATTTTCAGGTAAAAAGACTGAAATATCCTTTATTTTGGGGCAAAAAGGAAGAAATTCCCCTTATTTTGGGGCAAAATTGCAGAAATTTTTCTTATTTTGGGGCAAAAAGGCTGAAATTCTTCTTATTTTGAGGTAAAATGCTGAAATTCCCCATATTTTGGGGCAAAAGGCAAAAATTCTTCTTATTTTGGGGCAAAAAGGCACAAATTTCCCTTATTTTCGGGCAAAATTGCAGAAATTTCATTTATTTCAGGGCAAAAAGTCAGAAATTTCTTTTATTTTGGGGCAAAGAGCAGAAATTTCTTTTATTATGGTACAAAATTGAAGAAATTTTTCTTATTTTGAAATAAAAAGGCAGAAAATTCCCCTTATATTGAGGCAAAAGGCAGAAATTATTCTCAATTTGAGGTAAAATGCAGAAATTCCCTTTATTTTGGGGCTAAAAAACAGAAATTCCCTGTATTTTGAAGCAAAATTGCAGAAATTCTCCTAATTTTCGGGCAAAAAGGCAGAAATTCTCCTTATTTTGGGGCAAAAAGACAGAAAATCTTTTTTTTTGGGAGCAAACAGTCAGAAATTCCCCTTATTTTGGGGCAAAATTGCAGAAATTTCCTTTACATTGGGGCAAAATTGCAGAAATTTCCCTTATTTTGAGGCAAAACTGAAGAAATTTTCTTTTTTTATGGCAAAAAGGTATGCATTCTTCTTATTTTCGGGCAAAAGGCAGAAATTCCCCTATTTTGGAGCAAAATTGCAGAAATTCCCCTAATTGTGGGGCAAAAAGGGAGAAATTCTCTATATGTTGTGGCAAAAAGACAGAAATTCTCCTTATTTTGGGGCAAAACTCAGAAATTCCACTTATTTTAGGGCAAAATTCCAGAAATTTCCCTTATTTTGGGGCAAAATTGCAGAAATTTCACTTATTTTGGAGCAAAATTGCAGAAATTTCACTTATTTCAGAAAAAAAGCAGAAATTTTCTTATTTTGGTGCAAAAAGGCAGAAATTTCTTTTATTTTGGTACAAAATTGCATAAATTATTCTTATTTTGGAAGAAAAAGGCAGAAATCTCCCATATTTTGGGGCAAAAATGCAGCAATTCCTCTTATTTTGAGGTAACAAGGCTTAAATTCCCCTTATTTGGGGGGAAAAAGGCAGAAATTTCCCTTATTTTCGAGCAAAATTGCAGAAATTTCACTTATTTCAGGGTAATAAGTCAGAAATTTTCCTTATTTTGGGGCAAAAAAGACAGAAATTCCCTTTGTTTTGGGGGGAAAATACAGAAATTCCACTTCTTTGAAGGCAAAAAGGCAGAAATTCCACTTATTTTGGAGCAAAAATGAAGAAATTCCCCTAATTGTTGGGCAAAAAGGCAGAAATTCCCTATATGTTGGGGCAAAAAGACAGAAATTCTCCTTATTTTGGGGCAAAACTCAGAAATTCCACTTATTTTGGGGCAAAATTGCAGGAATTTACCTTATTTTGGGGCAAAATTGCAGAAATTTCCCTTATTTGGGGCAAAATAGCAGAAATTTCACTTATTTTCAGGTAAAAAGGCTGAAATATCCTTTATTTTGGGGCAAAAAGGAAGAAATTCCCCTTATTTTGGGGCAAAAAGGCTGAAATTCTTATTTTGAGGTAAAATGCTGAAATTCCCCATATTTTGGGGCAAAAGGCAAAACTTCTTCTTATTTTGGGGCAAAGAGGCACAAATTTCCCTTATTTTCGGGCAAAATTGCAGAAATTTCATTTATTTCAGGGCCAAAAGTCAGAAATTCCTTTTATTTTGGGGCAAAGAGCAGAAATTTCTTTTATTATGGTACAAAATTGAAGAAATTTTTCTTATTATGAAACAAAAAGGCAGAAAATTCCCCTTATTTTGAGGCAAAAAGCAGAAATTATTCTTATTTTGAGGTAAAATGCAGAAATTCTTTTTATTTTGGGGCTAAAAGGCAGAAATTCCCCGTATTTTGAAGCAAAATTGCAGAAATTCTCATAATTTTCAGGCAAAAAGGCAGAAATTCCCCTTATTTTGGGGCAAAAATACAGAAAATCTCCTTTATCGGGAGCAAACAGTCAGAAATTTCCCTTATTTTGGGGCAAAATTGCAGAAATTTCCCTTATTTTGGGGCAAAATTGCAGAAATTTCCCTTATTTTGGGGCAAAATTGCAGAAATTTCACTTATTTCAGGGAAAAAAGGCGGAAATTTTTTTGGGGGGGCAAAAAGGCAGAAATTTCTTTTATTTTGGTACAAAATTGCAGAAATTTTTCTTATTTTGGGGCAAAAAGTCAGAAATTCCCCATATTTTGGGGCAAAAAGGCAGAAATTCCCCTTATTTTTAGGTAAAAAGGCTGAAATTCCCCTTATTTTGGGGCAAAAAGGCAGAAATTTCGTTTATTTTGGGGAAAAGGCAGAAATTGCACTTATTTTGAGTCAAAAAGGTGGAAAATCCCCTTATTTTGGGGCAAAAATGAAGAAATTTGCTTTTTTTATGGCAAAAAGGTATACATTCCCTTTATTTTCAGGCAAAAAGGCAGAAATTACCCGTATTTTGGAGCAAAATTGCAGAAATTCCTCTAATTTTTGGGCAAAAAGGCAGAAATTCCCCTTATTTTGGGTTAAAACTGCAGAAATTTCACTTATTTTACGGCAAAATGTCAGAAATTCCCCTTATTTTCGGCAAAAAGGCAGAAAATCCCATTATTTTAGGGCAAAATTGCAGAAATTTCCCTTATTTGGGGGCAAAAACAGAAATTCCCCTTCTTTTGAGGCAAAATTGCAGAAATTTCCCTTATTATGGGGAAAAATTGCAGAAATTTCCCTTATTTTAGGACAAAATTGCAGAAATTTCACTTATTTCAGAGAAAAAATGCAAAAATTTTTCTTATTTTGGGGCAAAAAGGCAGAAATTCCAATTATTTTGGGGCAAAAAGGCAGAAATTCACCTTATTTTGGGTTAAAATATCAGAAATTTCACATATTTCAGGGCAAAATGGCAGAAATTCCCCTTATTTGGGGGCAATAAGGCAGAAATTTCCCTTCTTTTGGGATAAAATTGCAGAAATTTCCCTTATTTGGGGGCAAAAAGGCAGAAAATCCACTTAATTTCGGGTAAAAAGGCAGAAATTCTTCGTATTTTGAAGCAAAATTGCAGAAACTCCCCTAATTTTGGGGCAAAAAGGCAGAAATTCCCTTTATTTTGGGGCAAAAATAGAGAAATTCTCCTTATTTTGGTGCAAAAATCAGAAATTTCCCTTATTTTGGGGCAAAATTATAGAAATTTCTTTTATTTTGTTACAGACTTGCAGAAATTTTTCTTATTTTGTGGCAAAAAGGCTGAAATTCCCCTTATTTTGAGGTAAAATCCTAAAATTCCACATATTTTGGGGCAAAAAGGCAGAAATTCCCCTCATTTGGGGGCAAAAAGGCACATATTTCCCTTATTTTCGGGCATAATTGCAGGAATTTCATTTATTTCAGGGCAAAAAGTCAGAAATTCCTTTTATTTTGGGGCAAAAAGCAGAAATTTCTTTTATTATGGTACAAAATTGAAGAAATTTTTTGTATTTTGAAACAAAAAGGCAGAAAATTCCCCTTATTTTGAGGCAAAAGGCAGAAATTATTCTTATTTTGAGGTAAAATGCAGAAATTCTTTTTATTTTGGGGCTAAAAGGCAGAAATTCCTCGTATTTTGAAGCAAAATTGCAGAAATTCTCATAATTTTCGGGCAAAAAGGCAGAAATTCTCCTTATTTTGGGGCAAAAAGACACAAAATCTCCTTTTTCGGGAGCAAACAGTCAGAAATTCCCCTTATTTTGGGGCAAAATTGCAGAAATTTCCTTTACATTGGGGCAATATTGCAGAAATTTCCCTTATTTTGAGGCAAAATTGCAGAAATTTCACTTATTTCAGGGAAAAAGGCGGAAATTTTTTTTGCGGGGAAAAAAGGCAGAAATTTTTTTTATTTTCGTACAAAATTGCAGAAATTTTTATTATTTTGGGGCAAAGAGTCAGAAATTCCCATATTTTGGTGCAAAAAGGCTGAAATTCCCCTTATGTTGAGGTAAAATCCTGAAATTCCCCATATTTTGGGGCAAAAAGGCAGAAATTCCCCTCATTTGGGAACAAAAAGGCACAAATTTCCCTTATTTTCAGGCATAATTGCAGGAATTTCATTTATTTCAGGGCAAAAAGTAAGAAATTCCTTTTATTTTGGGGCAAAAAGCAGAAATTTCTTTTATTTTGATACAAAATTGTAGAAATTTTCCTTATTTTGGAACAAAAAGGCAAAAATTACCCATATTTTGGGGAAAAAGGCAGATATTCTTCTTATTTTGAGGTAAAAAGGCTGAAATTCCCGTTATTTTGGGGCAAAAAGGCAGAAATTCTCTTTACTTTGTGGCAAAAGGGCAGAAATTCCCGTTAATTGGGGCAGAAAAGCAGAAATTTTCCTTATTTAAGGGCAATAGGGCAGAAATTCCCTATATTTTGTGGCAAAAATGCAGAAATTCCCCTTATTTAGAGGTAAAATGATGAAATTCCCCTTATTTTCGGCAAAAAGGCAGAAATTCCTATTATTTTGGGGCAAAATTGCAGAAATTTCAATTATTTCAGGGCAAAAAGTCAGAAATTTGCCTTATTTTGGGCCAAAAAGCAGAAATTCCCCTAATTTTGGGGCCAAAAACAGAAATTCCCCTTATTTTGGGGTAAAATTGCAGAAATTTCAAATATTTCAGGGCAAAAAGGCAGAAATTCCACTTTATTTCGGGCAGTAATGCAGAAATTCCCCGTATTTTAAAGCTAAATTTCAGAAATTCCCCTTATATTGGTGCAAAAATGCAGAAATTCCTTTTATTTTTGTGCAATAAGGCAGATTTCCCCGTATTTTGAAGCAAAATTGCACATATTCCCCTAATTTTGAGGGAAAATGCAGAAATTCACATTATTTTTGAACAAAAAGACAGAAATTCTCCTTATTTCAGTACAAGAAGTCAGAAATTCCCCTTATTTTGGGGCAAAATTGCAGAAATTTCACTTATTTCAGAGAAAAAGCACAGAAATTTCTCTTATTTTGGGGAAAAAGGCAGAAATTTCTTTTATTTTGGTACAAAATTGCAGAAATTTTCTTTATTTTGGGGAAAATGCAGAAATTCCCCATATTTTTGGGCAAAAAGGCAGAGAAACCCTTATTATGAGGTAAAATGCTGAAATTCCCCTTATTTTGAGGCAAAAAGACAGAAATTCCCTTTCTTTTGTGGCAAAAAGGCAGAAATTTCCCTTATTTTGGGGCAAAATTGCAGAAATTTCACCTATTTCAGGGAAATATTCAAAAATTCCTTTTATTTTGAAACAAAAAGAGAGAAATTCCGTTTATTTTTGGGTAAAAAGGCAGAAATTTCAGTTATTTTGAGGTAAGAAGGCAGAAATGCCTCTTAATTTGCGGCAAAAATGAAGAAATTTCCCTTTTTTTGTGGCAAAAGGTATACATTCCCCTTATTTTTGGGCAAAAAGGCAGAAATTCCCCGTATTTTGGAGCACAATTGCAGAAAATCCCCAAATTGTGGGGCAAAAAGGCAGAAATTCCCTATATGTTGGGGCAAAAAGACAAAAATTCTCCTTATTTTGGGACAAAACTCAGAATTTCCACTTATTTTGGGGCAAACTTCCAGAAATTTCCCTTATTTTGGGGCAAAATTGCAGAAATTTCACTTATTTTGGGGCAAAATTGAAGAAATTTCCCTTATTTCAGGTAAAAATGGCAGAAATTTTTCTTATTTTGGGGCAAAAAGGCAGAAATTCCTAATATTTTGTGGCAAAAATGCAGAAATTCCCCTTATTTTGAGGTAAAAAGGCTGAAATTCCCCTTATTTGGGTGCAAAAAGGCAGAAATTTTTCTTATTTTGGGGCAAAATTGCAGACATTTCACTTATTTCAGGGTAATAAGTCAGAAATTTTCCTTATTTTGGGGCAAAAAAGACAGAAAATCCCCAAATTGTGGGGCAAAAAGGCAGAAATTCCCTATATGTTGGGGCAAAAAGACAAAAATTCTCCTTATTTTGGGGCAAAACTCAAAAATTCCACTTATTTTGGGGCAAAATTGCAGGAATTTACCTTATTTTGGGGCAAAATTGCAGAAATTTTCCTTATTTGGGGCAAAATTGCAGAAATTTCACTTATTTTCAGGTAAAAAGACTGAAATATCCTTTATTTTGGGGCAAAAAGGAAGAAATTCCCCTTATTTTGGGGCAAAATTGCAGAAATTTTTCTTATTTTGGGGCAAAAAGGCTGAAATTCTTCTTATTTTGAGGTAAAATGCTGAAATTCCCCATATTTTGGGGCAAAAGGCAAAAATTCTTCTTATTTTGGGGCAAAAAGGCACAAATTTCCCTTATTTTCGGGCAAAATTGCAGAAATTTCATTTATTTCAGGGCAAAAAGTCAAAAATTCCTTTTATTTTGGGGCAAAGAGCAGAAATTTCTTTTATTATGGTACAAAATTGAAGAAATTTTTCTTATTTTGAAATAAAAAGGCAGAAAATTCCCCTTATTTTGAGGCAAAAGGCAGAAATTATTCTCAATTTGAGGTAAAATGCAGAAATTCCCTTTATTTTGGGGCTAAAAAACAGAAATTCCCTGTATTTTGAAGCAAAATTGCAGAAATTCTCCTAATTTTCGGGCAAAAAGGCAGAAATTCCCCTTATTTTGGGGCAAAAAACAGAAAATCTCCTTTTTCGGGAGCAAACAGTCAGAAATTCCCCTTATTTTGGGGCAAAATTGCAGAAATTTCCTTTACATTGGGGCAAAATTGCAGAAATTTCCCTTATTTTGAGGCAAAACTGAAGAAATTTTCTTTTTTTATGGCAAAAAGGTATGCATTCTTCTTATTTTCGGGCAAAAAGGCAGAAATTCCCCTATTTTGGAGCAAAATTGCAGAAATTCCCCTAATTGTGGGGCAAAAAGGGAGAAATTCCCTATATGTTGTGGCAAAAAGACAGAAATTCTCCTTATTTTGGGGCAAAACTCAGAAATTCCACTTATTTTAGGGCAAAATTCCAGAAATTTCCCTTATTTTGGGGCAAAATTGCAGAAATTTCACTTATTTTGGAGCAAAATTGCAGAAATTTCACTTATTTCAGAAAAAAAGCAGAAATTTTCTTATTTTGGTGCAAAAAGGCAGAAATTTCTTTTATTTTGGTACAAAATTGCATAAATTATTCTTATTTTGGAAGAAAAAGGCAGAAATCTCCCATATTTTGGGGCAAAAATGCAGCAATTCCTCTTATTTTGAGGTAACAAGGCTAAAATTCCCCTTATTTGGGGGGAAAAGGCAGAAATTTCCCTTATTTTCGAGCAAAATTGCAGAAATTTCACTTATTTCAGGGTAATAAGTCAGAAATTTTCCTTATTTTGGGGCAAAAAAGACAGAAATTCCCTTTGTTTTGGGGGGAAAATACAGAAATTCCACTTCTTTGAAGGCAAAAAGGCAGAAATTCCACTTATTTTGGAGCAAAAATGAAGAAATTCCCCTAATTGTTGGGCAAAAAGGCAGAAATTCCCTATATGTTGGGGCAAAAAGACAGAAATTCTCCTTATTTTGGGGCAAAACTCAGAAATTCCACTTATTTTGGGGCAAAATTGCAGGAATTTACCTTATTTTGGGGCAAAATTGCAGAAATTTCCCTTATTTGGGGCAAAATAGCAGAAATTTCACTTATTTTCAGGTAAAAAGGCTGAAATATCCTTTATTTTGGGGCAAAAAGGAAGAAATTCCCCTTATTTTGGGGCAAAAAGGCTGAAATTCTTATTTTGAGGTAAAATGCTGAAATTCCCCATATTTTGGGGCAAAAGGCAAAACTTCTTCTTATTTTGGGGCAAAGAGGCACAAATTTCCCTTATTTTCGGTCAAAATTGCAGAAATTTCATTTATTTCAGGGCAAAAAGTCAGAAATTCCTTTTATTTTGGGGCAAAGAGCAGAAATTTCTTTTATTATGGTACAAAATTGAAGAAATTTTTCTTATTATGAAACAAAAAGGCAGAAAATTCCCCTTATTTTGAGGCAAAAAGCAGAAATTATTCTTATTTTGAGGTAAAATGCAGAAATTCTTTTTATTTTGGGGCTAAAAGGCAGAAATTCCCCGTATTTTGAAGCAAAATTGCAGAAATTCTCATAATTTTCAGGCAAAAAGGCAGAAATTCCCCTTATTTTGGGGCAAAAATACAGAAAATCTCCTTTATCGGGAGCAAACAGTCAGAAATTCCCCTTATTTTGGGGCAAAATTGCAGAAATTTCCTTTACATTGGGGCAAAATTGCAGAAATTTCCCTTATTTTGGGGCAAAATTGCAGAAATTTCCCTTATTTTGGGGCAAAATTGCAGAAATTTCCCTTATTTTGGGGCAAAATTGCAGAAATTTCACTTATTTCAGGGAAAAAAGGCGGAAATTTTTTTGGGGGGGCAAAAAGGCAGAAATTTCTTTTATTTTGGTACAAAATTGCAGAAATTTTTCTTATTTTGGGGCAAAAAGTCAGAAATTCCCCATATTTTGGGGCAAAAAGGCAGAAATTCCCCTTATTTTTAGGTAAAAAGGCTGAAATTCCCCTTATTTTGGGGCAAAAAGGCAGAAATTTCGTTTATTTTGGGGAAAAGGCAGAAATTGCACTTATTTTGAGTCAAAAAGGTGGAAAATCCACTTATTTTGGGGCAAAAATGAAGAAATTTGCTTTTTTTATGGCAAAAAGGTATACATTCCCTTTATTTTCAGGCAAAAAGGCAGAAATTACCCGTATTTTGGAGCAAAATTGCAGAAATTCCTCTAATTTTTGGGCAAAAAGGCAGAAATTCCCCTTATTTTGGGTTAAAACTCCAGAAATTTCACTTATTTTACGGCAAAATGTCAGAAATTCCCCTTATTTTCGGCAAAAAAGGCAGAAAATCCCATTATTTTAGGGCAAAATTGCAGAAATTTCCCTTATTTGGGGGCAAAAACAGAAATTCCCCTTCTTTTGAGGCAAAATTGCAGAAATTTCCCTTATTATGGGGAAAAATTGCAGAAATTTCCCTTATTTTAGGACAAAATTGCAGAAATTTCACTTATTTCAGAGAAAAAATGCAAAAATTTTTCTTATTTTGGGGCAAAAAGGCAGAAATTCCAATTATTTTGGGGCAAAAAGGCAGAAATTCACCTTATTTTGGGTTAAAATATCAGAAATTTCACATATTTCAGGGCAAAATGGCAGAAATTCCCCTTATTTGGGGGCAATAAGGCAGAAATTTCCCTTCTTTTGGGATAAAATTGCAGAAATTTCCCTTATTTGGGGGCAAAAAGGCAGAAAATCCACTTAATTTCGGGTAAAAAGGCAGAAATTCTTCGTATTTTGAAGCAAAATTGCAGAAACTCCCCTAATTTTGGGGCAAAAAGGCAGAAATTCCCTTTATTTTGGGGCAAAAATAGAGAAATTCTCCTTATTTTGGTGCAAAAATCAGAAATTTCCCTTATTTTGGGGCAAAATTATAGAAATTTCTTTTATTTTGTTACAGACTTGCAGAAATTTTTCTTATTTTGTGGCAAAAAGGCTGAAATTCCCCTTATTTTGAGGTAAAATCCTAAAATTCCACATATTTTGGGGCAAAAAGGCAGAAATTCCCCTCATTTGGGGGCAAAAAGGCACATATTTCCCTTATTTTCGGGCATAATTGCAGGAATTTCATTTATTTCAGGGCAAAAAGTCAGAAATTCCTTTTATTTTGGGGCAAAAAGCAGAAATTTCTTTTATTATGGTACAAAATTGAAGAAATTTTTTGTATTTTGAAACAAAAAGGCAGAAAATTCCCCTTATTTTGAGGCAAAAGGCAGAAATTATTCTTATTTTGAGGTAAAATGCAGAAATTCTTTTTATTTTGGGGCTAAAAGGCAGAAATTCCTCGTATTTTGAAGCAAAATTGCAGAAATTCTCATAATTTTCGGGCAAAAAGGCAGAAATTCTCCTTATTTTGGGGCAAAAAGACACAAAATCTCCTTTTTCGGGAGCAAACAGTCAGAAATTCCCCTTATTTTGGGGCAAAATTGCAGAAATTTCCTTTACATTGGGGCAATATTGCAGAAATTTCCCTTATTTTGAGGCAAAATTGCAGAAATTTCACTTATTTCAGGGAAAAAGGCGGAAATTTTTTTTGCGGGGAAAAAAGGCAGAAATTTTTTTTATTTTGGTACAAAATTGCAGAAATTTTTATTATTTTGGGGCAAAGAGTCAGAAATTCCCCATATTTTGGTGCAAAAAGGCTGAAATTCCCCTTATGTTGAGGTAAAATCCTGAAATTCCCCATATTTTGGGGCAAAAAGGCAGAAATTCCCCTCATTTGGGAACAAAAAGGCACAAATTTCCCTTATTTTCAGGCATAATTGCAGGAATTTCATTTATTTCAGGGCAAAAAGTCAGAAATTCCTTTTATTTTGGGGCAAAAAGCAGAAATTTCTTTTATTTTGATACAAAATTGTAGAAATTTTCCTTATTTTGGAACAAAAAGGCAAAAATTACCCATATTTTGGGGAAAAAGGCAGATATTCTTCTTATTTTGAGGTAAAAAGGCTGAAATTCCCGTTATTTTGGGGCAAAAAGGCAGAAATTCTCTTTACTTTGTGGCAAAAGGGCAGAAATTCCCGTTAATTGGGGCAGAAAAGCAGAAATTTTCCTTATTTAAGGGCAATAGGGCAGAAATTCCCTATATTTTGTGGCAAAAATGCAGAAATTCCCCTTATTTAGAGGTAAAATGATGAAATTCCCCTTATTTTCGGCAAAAAGGCAGAAATTCCTATTATTTTGGGGCAAAATTGCAGAAATTTCAATTATTTCAGGGCAAAAAGTCAGAAATTTGCCTTATTTTGGGGCAAAAAGCAGAAATTCCCCTAATTTTGGGGCCAAAAACAGAAATTCCCCTTATTTTGGGGTAAAATTGCAGAAATTTCAAATATTTCAGGGCAAAAAGGCAGAAATTCCACTTTATTTCGGGCAGTAATGCAGAAATTCCCCGTATTTTAAAGCTAAATTTCAGAAATTCCCCTTATATTGGTGCAAAAATGCAGAAATTCCTTTTATTTTTGTGCAATAAGGCAGATTTCCCCGTATTTTGAAGCAAAATTGCACATATTCCCCTAATTTTGAGGGAAAATGCAGAAATTCACATTATTTTTGAACAAAAAGACAGAAATTCTCCTTATTTCAGTACAAGAAGTCAGAAATTCCCCTTATTTTGGGGCAAAATTGCAGAAATTTCACTTATTTCAGAGAAAAAGCACATAAATTTCTCTTATTTTGGGGAAAAAGGCAGAAATTTCTTTTATTTTGGTACAAAATTGCAGAAATTTTCTTTATTTTGGGGAAAATGCAGAAATTCCCCATATTTTTGGGCAAAAAGGCAGAGAAACCCTTATTATGAGGTAAAATGCTGAAATTCCCCTTATTTTGAGGCAAAAAGACAGAAATTCCCTTTCTTTTGTGGCAAAAAGGCAGAAATTTCCCTTATTTTGGGGCAAAACTGCAGAAATTTCACCTATTTCAGGGAAATATTCAAAAATTCCTTTTATTTTGGAACAAAAAGAGAGAAATTCCGTTTATTTTTCGGTAAAAAGGCAGAAATTTCAGTTATTTTGAGGTAAGAAGGCAGAAATGCCTCTTAATTTGCGGCAAAAATGAAGAAATTTCCCTTTTTTGTGGCAAAAGGTATACATTCCCCTTATTTTTGGGCAAAAAGGCAGAAATTCCCCGTATTTTGGAGCACAATTGCAGAAAATCCCCAAATTGTGGGGCAAAAAGGCAGAAATTCCCTATATGTTGGGGCAAAAAGACAAAAATTCTCCTTATTTTGGGACAAAACTCAGAATTTCCACTTATTTTGGGGCAAACTTCCAGAAATTTCCCTTATTTTGGGGCAAAATTGCAGAAATTTCACTTATTTTGGGGCAAAATTGAAGAAATTTCCCTTATTTCAGGTAAAAATGGCAGAAATTTTTCTTATTTTGGGGCAAAAAGGCAGAAATTCCTAATATTTTGTGGCAAAAATGCAGAAATTTCCCTTATTTTGAGGTAAAAAGGCTGAAATTCCCCTTATTTGGGTGCAAAAAGGCAGAAATTTTTCTTATTTTGGGGCAAAATTGCAGGCATTTCACTTATTTCAGGGTAATAAGTCAGAAATTTTCCTTATTTTGGGGCAAAAAAGACAGAAAATCCCCAAATTGTGGGGCAAAAAGGCAGAAATTCCCTATATGTTGGGGCAAAAAGACAGAAATTCTCCTTATTTTGGGGCAAAACTCAAAAATTCCACTTATTTTGGGGCAAAATTGCAGGAATTTACCATATTTTGGGGCAAAATTGCAGAAATTTTCCTTATTTGGGGCAAAATTGCAGAAATTTCACTTATTTTCAGGTAAAAAGACTGAAATATCCTTTATTTTGGGGCAAAAAGGAAGAAATTCCCCTTATTTTGGGGCAAAATTGCAGAAATTTTTCTTATTTTGGGGCAAAAAGGCTGAAATTCTTCTTATTTTGAGGTAAAATGCTGAAATTCCCCATATTTTGGGGCAAAAGGCAAAAATTCTTCTTATTTTGGGGCAAAAAGGCACAAATTTCCCTTATTTTCGAGCAAAATTGCAGAAATTTCATTTATTTCAGGGCAAAAAGTCAGAAATTTCTTTTATTTTGGGGCAAAGAGCAGAAATTTCTTTTATTATGGTACAAAATTGAATAAATTTTTCTTATTTTGAAATAAAAAGGCAGAAAATTCCCCTTATTTTGAGGCAAAAGGCAGAAATTATTCTCAATTTGAGGTAAAATGCAGAAATTCCCTTTATTTTGGGGCTAAAAAACAGAAATTCCCTGTATTTTGAAGCAAAATTGCAGAAATTCTCCTAATTTTCGGGCAAAAAGGCAGAAATTCTCCTTATTTTGGGGCAAAAAGACAGAAAATCTCCTTTTTTGGGAGCAAACAGTCAGAAATTCCCCTTATTTTGGGGCAAAATTGCAGAAATTTCCTTTACATTGGGGCAAAATTGCAGAAATTTCCCTTATTTTGAGGCAAAACTGAAGAAATTTTCTTTTTTTATGGCAAAAAGGTATGCATTCTTCTTATTTTCGGGCAAAAAGGCAGAAATTCCCCTATTTTGGAGCAAAATTGCAGAAATTCCCCTAATTGTGGGGCAAAAAGGGAGAAATTCCCTATATGTTGTGGCAAAAAGACAGAAATTCTCCTTATTTTGGGGCAAAACTCAGAAATTCCACTTATTTTAGGGCAAAATTCCAGAAATTTCCCTTATTTTGGGGCAAAATTGCAGAAATTTCACTTATTTTGGAGCAAAATTGCAGAAATTTCACTTATTTCAGAAAAAAAGCAGAAATTTTCTTATTTTGGTGCAAAAAGGCAGAAATTTCTTTTATTTTGGTACAAAATTGCATAAATTATTCTTATTTTGGAAGAAAAAGGCAGAAATCTCCCATATTTTGGGGCAAAAATGCAGCAATTCCTCTTATTTTGAGGTAACAAGGCTTAAATTCCCCTTATTTGGGGGGAAAAAGGCAGAAATTTCCCTTATTTTCGAGCAAAATTGCAGAAATTTCACTTATTTCAGGGTAATAAGTCAGAAATTTTCCTTATTTTGGGGCAAAAAAGACAGAAATTCCCTTTGTTTTGGGGGGAAAATACAGAAATTCCACTTCTTTGAAGGCAAAAAGGCAGAAATTCCACTTATTTTGGAGCAAAAATGAAGAAATTCCCCTAATTGTTGGGCAAAAAGGCAGAAATTCCCTATATGTTGGGGCAAAAAGACAGAAATTCTCCTTATTTTGGGGCAAAACTCAGAAATTCCACTTATTTTGGGGCAAAATTGCAGGAATTTACCTTATTTTGGGGCAAAATTGCAGAAATTTCCCTTATTTGGGGCAAAATAGCAGAAATTTCACTTATTTTCAGGTAAAAAGGCTGAAATATCCTTTATTTTGGGGCAAAAAGGAAGAAATTCCCCTTATTTTGGGGCAAAAAGGCTGAAATTCTTATTTTGAGGTAAAATGCTGAAATTCCCCATATTTTGGGGCAAAAGGCAAAACTTCTTCTTATTTTGGGGCAAAGAGGCACAAATTTCCCTTATTTTCGGGCAAAATTGCAGAAATTTCATTTATTTCAGGGCAAAAAGTCAGAAATTCCTTTTATTTTGGGGCAAAGAGCAGAAATTTCTTTTATTATGGTACAAAATTGAAGAAATTTTTCTTATTATGAAACAAAAAGGCAGAAAATTCCCCTTATTTTGAGGCAAAAAGCAGAAATTATTCTTATTTTGAGGTAAAATGCAGAAATTCTTTTTATTTTGGGGCTAAAAGGCAGAAATTCCCCGTATTTTGAAGCAAAATTGCAGAAATTCTCATAATTTTCAGGCAAAAAGGCAGAAATTCCCCTTATTTTGGGGCAAAAATACAGAAAATCTCCTTTATCGGGAGCAAACAGTCAGAAATTCCCCTTATTTTGGGGCAAAATTGCAGAAATTTCCTTTACATTGGGGCAAAATTGCAGAAATTTCCCTTATTTTGGGGCAAAATTGCAGAAATTTCCCTTATTTTGGGGCAAAATTGCAGAAATTTCCCTTATTTTGGGGCAAAATTGCAGAAATTTCACTTATTTCAGGGAAAAAAGGCGGAAATTTTTTTGGGGGGGGCAAAAAGGCAGAAATTTCTTTTATTTTGGTACAAAATTGCAGAAATTTTTCTTATTTTGGGGCAAAAAGTCAGAAATTCCCCATATTTTGGGGCAAAAAGGCAGAAATTCCCCTTATTTTTAGGTAAAAAGGCTGAAATTCCCCTTATTTTGGGGCAAAAAGGCAGAAATTTCGTTTATTTTGGGGAAAAGGCAGAAATTGCACTTATTTTGAGTCAAAAAGGTGGAAAATCCCCTTATTTTGGGGCAAAAATGAAGAAATTTGCTTTTTCTATGGCAAAAAGGTATACATTCCCTTTATTTTCAGGCAAAAAGGCAGAAATTACCCGTATTTTGGAGCAAAATTGCAGAAATTCCTCTAATTTTTGGGCAAAAAGGCAGAAATTCCCCTTATTTTGGGTTAAAACTGCAGAAATTTCACTTATTTTACGGCAAAATGTCAGAAATTCCCCTTATTTTCGGCAAAAAAGGCAGAAAATCCCATTATTTTAGGGCAAAATTGCAGAAATTTCCCTTATTTGGGGGCAAAAACAGAAATTCCCCTTCTTTTGAGGCAAAATTGCAGAAATTTCCCTTATTATGGGGAAAAATTGCAGAAATTTCCCTTATTTTAGGACAAAATTGCAGAAATTTCACTTATTTCAGAGAAAAAATGCAAAAATTTTTCTTATTTTGGGGCAAAAAGGCAGAAATTCCAATTATTTTGGGGCAAAAAGGCAGAAATTCACCTTATTTTGGGTTAAAATATCAGAAATTTCACATATTTCAGGGCAAAATGGCAGAAATTCCCCTTATTTGGGGGCAATAAGGCAGAAATTTCCCTTCTTTTGGGATAAAATTGCAGAAATTTCCCTTATTTGGGGGCAAAAAGGCAGAAAATCCACTTAATTTCGGGTAAAAAGGCAGAAATTCTTTGTATTTTGAAGCAAAATTGCAGAAACTCCCCTAATTTTGGGGCAAAAAGGCAGAAATTCCCTTTATTTTGGGGCAAAAATAGAGAAATTCTCCTTATTTTGGTGCAAAAATCAGAAATTTCCCTTATTTTGGGGCAAAATTATAGAAATTTCTTTTATTTTGTTACAGACTTGCAGAAATTTTTCTTATTTTGTGGCAAAAAGGCTGAAATTCCCCTTATTTTGAGGTAAAATCCTAAAATTCCACATATTTTGGGGCAAAAAGGCAGAAATTCCCCTCATTTGGGGGCAAAAAGGCACATATTTCCCTTATTTTCGGGCATAATTGCAGGAATTTCATTTATTTCAGGGCAAAAAGTCAGAAATTCCTTTTATTTTGGGGCAAAAAGCAGAAATTTCTTTTATTATGGTACAAAATTGAAGAAATTTTTTGTATTTTGAAACAAAAAGGCAGAAAATTCCCCTTATTTTGAGGCAAAAGGCAGAAATTATTCTTATTTTGAGGTAAAATGCAGAAATTCTTTTTATTTTGGGGCTAAAAGGCAGAAATTCCTCGTATTTTGAAGCAAAATTGCAGAAATTCTCATAATTTTCGGGCAAAAAGGCAGAAATTCTCCTTATTTTGGGGCAAAAAGACACAAAATCTCCTTTTTCGGGAGCAAACAGTCAGAAATTCCCCTTATTTTGGGGCAAAATTGCAGAAATTTCCTTTACATTGGGGCAATATTGCAGAAATTTCCCTTATTTTGAGGCAAAATTGCAGAAATTTCACTTATTTCAGGGAAAAAGGCGGAAATTTTTTTTGCGGGGAAAAAAGGCAGAAATTTTTTTTATTTTGGTACAAAATTGCAGAAATTTTTATTATTTTGGGGCAAAGAGTCAGAAATTCCCCATATTTTGGTGCAAAAAGGCTGAAATTCCCCTTATGTTGAGGTAAAATCCTGAAATTCCCCATATTTTGGGGCAAAAAGGCAGAAATTCCCCTCATTTGGGAACAAAAAGGCACAAATTTCCCTTATTTTCAGGCATAATTGCAGGAATTTCATTTATTTCAGGGCAAAAAGTCAGAAATTCCTTTTATTTTGGGGCAAAAAGCAGAAATTTCTTTTATTTTGATACAAAATTGTAGAAATTTTCCTTATTTTGGAACAAAAAGGCAAAAATTACCCATATTTTGGGGAAAAAGGCAGATATTCTTCTTATTTTGAGGTAAAAAGGCTGAAATTCCCGTTATTTTGGGGCAAAAAGGCAGAAATTCTCTTTACTTTGTGGCAAAAGGGCAGAAATTCCCGTTAATTGGGGCAGAAAAGCAGAAATTTTCCTTATTTAAGGGCAATAGGGCAGAAATTCCCTATATTTTGTGGCAAAAATGCAGAAATTCCCCTTATTTAGAGGTAAAATGATGAAATTCCCCTTATTTTCGGCAAAAAGGCAGAAATTCCTATTATTTTGGGGCAAAATTGCAGAAATTTCAATTATTTCAGGGCAAAAAGTCAGAAATTTGCCTTATTTTGGGGCAAAAAGCAGAAATTCCCCTAATTTTGGGGCCAAAAACAGAAATTCCCCTTATTTTGGGGTAAAATTGCAGAAATTTCAAATATTTCAGGGCAAAAAGGCAGAAATTCCACTTTATTTCGGGCAGTAATGCAGAAATTCCCCGTATTTTAAAGCTAAATTTCAGAAATTCCCCTTATATTGGTGCAAAAATGCAGAAATTCCTTTTATTTTTGTGCAATAAGGCAGATTTCCCCGTATTTTGAAGCAAAATTGCACATATTCCCCTAATTTTGAGGGAAAATGCAGAAATTCACATTATTTTTGAACAAAAAGACAGAAATTCTCCTTATTTCAGTACAAGAAGTCAGAAATTCCCCTTATTTTGGGGCAAAATTGCAGAAATTTCACTTATTTCAGAGAAAAAGCACAGAAATTTCTCTTATTTTGGGGAAAAAGGCAGAAATTTCTTTTATTTTGGTACAAAATTGCAGAAATTTTCTTTATTTTGGGGAAAATGCAGAAATTCCCCATATTTTTGGGCAAAAAGGCAGAGAAACCCTTATTATGAGGTAAAATGCTGAAATTCCCCTTATTTTGAGGCAAAAAGACAGAAATTCCCTTTCTTTTGTGGCAAAAAGGCAGAAATTTCCCTTATTTTGGGGCAAAATTGCAGAAATTTCACCTATTTCAGGGAAATATTCAAAAATTCCTTTTATTTTGGAACAAAAAGAGAGAAATTCCGTTTATTTTTCGGTAAAAAGGCAGAAATTTCAGTTATTTTGAGGTAAGAAGGCAGAAATGCCTCTTAATTTGCGGCAAAAATGAAGAAATTTCCCTTTTTTGTGGCAAAAGGTATACATTCCCCTTATTTTTGGGCAAAAAGGCAGAAATTCCCCGTATTTTGGAGCACAATTGCAGAAAATCCCCAAATTGTGGGGCAAAAAGGCAGAAATTCCCTATATGTTGGGGCAAAAAGACAAAAATTCTCCTTATTTTGGGACAAAACTCAGAATTTCCACTTATTTTGGGGCAAACTTCCAGAAATTTCCCTTATTTTGGGGCAAAATTGCAGAAATTTCACTTATTTTGGGGCAAAATTGAAGAAATTTCCCTTATTTCAGGTAAAAATGGCAGAAATTTTTCTTATTTTGGGGCAAAAAGGCAGAAATTCCTAATATTTTGTGGCAAAAATGCAGAAATTCCCCTTATTTTGAGGTAAAAAGGCTGAAATTCCCCTTATTTGGGTGCAAAAAGGCAGAAATTTTTCTTATTTTGGGGCAAAATTGCAGACATTTCACTTATTTCAGGGTAATAAGTCAGAAATTTTCCTTATTTTGGGGCAAAAAAGACAGAAAATCCCCAAATTGTGGGGCAAAAAGGCAGAAATTCCCTATATGTTGGGGCAAAAAGACAGAAATTCTCCTTATTTTGGGGCAAAACTCAAAAATTCCACTTATTTTGGGGCAAAATTGCAGGAATTTACCTTATTTTGGGGCAAAATTGCAGAAATTTTCCTTATTTGGGGCAAAATTGCAGAAATTTCACTTATTTTCAGGTAAAAAGACTGAAATATCCTTTATTTTGGGGCAAAAAGGAAGAAATTCCCCTTATTTTGGGGCAAAATTGCAGAAATTTTTCTTATTTTGGGGCAAAAAGGCTGAAATTCTTCTTATTTTGAGGTAAAATGCTGAAATTCCCCATATTTTGGGGCAAAAGGCAAAAATTCTTCTTATTTTGGGGCAAAAAGGCACAAATTTCCCTTATTTTCGGGCAAAATTGCAGAAATTTCATTTATTTCAGGGCAAAAAGTCAGAAATTTCTTTTATTTTGGGGCAAAGAGCAGAAATTTCTTTTATTATGGTACAAAATTGAAGAAATTTTTCTTATTTTGAAATAAAAAGGCAGAAAATTCCCCTTATTTTGAGGCAAAAGGCAGAAATTATTCTCAATTTGAGGTAAAATGCAGAAATTCCCTTTATTTTGGGGCTAAAAAACAGAAATTCCCTGTATTTTGAAGCAAAATTGCAGAAATTCTCCTAATTTTCGGGCAAAAAGGCAGAAATTCTCCTTATTTTGGGGCAAAAAGACAGAAAATCTCCTTTTTTGGGAGCAAACAGTCAGAAATTCCCCTTATTTTGGGGCAAAATTGCAGAAATTTCCTTTACATTGGGGCAAAATTGCAGAAATTTCCCTTATTTTGAGGCAAAACTGAAGAAATTTTCTTTTTTTATGGCAAAAAGGTATGCATTCTTCTTATTTTCGGGCAAAAAGGCAGAAATTCCCCTATTTTGGAGCAAAATTGCAGAAATTCCCCTAATTGTGGGGCAAAAAGGGAGAAATTCCCTATATGTTGTGGCAAAAAGACAGAAATTCTCCTTATTTTGGGGCAAAACTCAGAAATTCCACTTATTTTAGGGCAAAATTCCAGAAATTTCCCTTATTTTGGGGCAAAATTGCAGAAATTTCACTTATTTTGGAGCAAAATTGCAGAAATTTCACTTATTTCAGAAAAAAAGCAGAAATTTTCTTATTTTGGTGCAAAAAGGCAGAAATTTCTTTTATTTTGGTACAAAATTGCATAAATTATTCTTATTTTGGAAGAAAAAGGCAGAAATCTCCCATATTTTGGGGCAAAAATGCAGCAATTCCTCTTATTTTGAGGTAACAAGGCTTAAATTCCCCTTATTTGGGGGGAAAAAGGCAGAAATTTCCCTTATTTTCGAGCAAAATTGCAGAAATTTCACTTATTTCAGGGTAATAAGTCAGAAATTTTCCTTATTTTGGGGCAAAAAAGACAGAAATTCCCTTTGTTTTGGGGGGAAAATACAGAAATTCCACTTCTTTGAAGGCAAAAAGGCAGAAATTCCACTTATTTTGGAGCAAAAATGAAGAAATTCCCCTAATTGTTGGGCAAAAAGGCAGAAATTCCCTATATGTTGGGGCAAAAAGACAGAAATTCTCCTTATTTTGGGGCAAAACTCAGAAATTCCACTTATTTTGGGGCAAAATTGCAGGAATTTACCTTATTTTGGGGCAAAATTGCAGAAATTTCCCTTATTTGGGGCAAAATAGCAGAAATTTCACTTATTTTCAGGTAAAAAGGCTGAAATATCCTTTATTTTGGGGCAAAAAGGAAGAAATTCCCCTTATTTTGGGGCAAAAAGGCTGAAATTCTTATTTTGAGGTAAAATGCTGAAATTCCCCATATTTTGGGGCAAAAGGCAAAACTTCTTCTTATTTTGGGGCAAAGAGGCACAAATTTCCCTTATTTTCGGGCAAAATTGCAGAAATTTCATTTATTTCAGGGCAAAAAGTCAGAAATTCCTTTTATTTTGGGGCAAAGAGCAGAAATTTCTTTTATTATGGTACAAAATTGAAGAAATTTTTCTTATTATGAAACAAAAAGGCAGAAAATTCCCCTTATTTTGAGGCAAAAAGCAGAAATTATTCTTATTTTGAGGTAAAATGCAGAAATTCTTTTTATTTTGGGGCTAAAAGGCAGAAATTCCCCGTATTTTGAAGCAAAATTGCAGAAATTCTCATAATTTTCAGGCAAAAAGGCAGAAATTCCCCTTATTTTGGGGCAAAAATACAGAAAATCTCCTTTATCGGGAGCAAACAGTCAGAAATTCCCCTTATTTTGGGGCAAAATTGCAGAAATTTCCTTTACATTGGGGCAAAATTGCAGAAATTTCCCTTATTTTGGGGCAAAATTGCAGAAATTTCCCTTATTTTGGGGCAAAATTGCAGAAATTTCCCTTATTTTGGGGCAAAATTGCAGAAATTTCACTTATTTCAGGGAAAAAAGGCGGAAATTTTTTTGGGGGGGCAAAAAGGCAGAAATTTCTTTTATTTTGGTACAAAATTGCAGAAATTTTTCTTATTTTGGGGCAAAAAGTCAGAAATTCCCCATATTTTGGGGCAAAAAGGCAGAAATTCCCCTTATTTTTAGGTAAAAAGGCTGAAATTCCCCTTATTTTGGGGCAAAAAGGCAGAAATTTCGTTTATTTTGGGGAAAAGGCAGAAATTGCACTTATTTTGAGTCAAAAAGGTGGAAAATCCCCTTATTTTGGGGCAAAAATGAAGAAATTTGCTTTTTTTATGGCAAAAAGGTATACATTCCCTTTATTTTCAGGCAAAAAGGCAGAAATTACCCGTATTTTGGAGCAAAATTGCAGAAATTCCTCTAATTTTTGGGCAAAAAGGCAGAAATTCCCCTTATTTTGGGTTAAAACTGCAGAAATTTCACTTATTTTACGGCAAAATGTCAGAAATTCCCCTTATTTTCGGCAAAAAAGGCAGAAAATCCCATTATTTTAGGGCAAAATTGCAGAAATTTCCCTTATTTGGGGGCAAAAACAGAAATTCCCCTTCTTTTGAGGCAAAATTGCAGAAATTTCCCTTATTATGGGGAAAAATTGCAGAAATTTCCCTTATTTTAGGACAAAATTGCAGAAATTTCACTTATTTCAGAGAAAAAATGCAAAAATTTTTCTTATTTTGGGGCAAAAAGGCAGAAATTCCAATTATTTTGGGGCAAAAAGGCAGAAATTCACCTTATTTTGGGTTAAAATATCAGAAATTTCACATATTTCAGGGCAAAATGGCAGAAATTCCCCTTATTTGGGGGCAATAAGGCAGAAATTTCCCTTCTTTTGGGATAAAATTGCAGAAATTTCCCTTATTTGGGGGCAAAAAGGCAGAAAATCCACTTAATTTCGGGTAAAAAGGCAGAAATTCTTCGTATTTTGAAGCAAAATTGCAGAAACTCCCCTAATTTTGGGGCAAAAAGGCAGAAATTCCCTTTATTTTGGGGCAAAAATAGAGAAATTCTCCTTATTTTGGTGCAAAAATCAGAAATTTCCCTTATTTTGGGGCAAAATTATAGAAATTTCTTTTATTTTGTTACAGACTTGCAGAAATTTTTCTTATTTTGTGGCAAAAAGGCTGAAATTCCCCTTATTTTGAGGTAAAATCCTAAAATTCCACATATTTTGGGGCAAAAAGGCAGAAATTCCCCTCATTTGGGGGCAAAAAGGCACATATTTCCCTTATTTTCGGGCATAATTGCAGGAATTTCATTTATTTCAGGGCAAAAAGTCAGAAATTCCTTTTATTTTGGGGCAAAAAGCAGAAATTTCTTTTATTATGGTACAAAATTGAAGAAATTTTTTGTATTTTGAAACAAAAAGGCAGAAAATTCCCCTTATTTTGAGGCAAAAGGCAGAAATTATTCTTATTGTGAGGTAAAATGCAGAAATTCTTTTTATTTTGGGGCTAAAAGGCAGAAATTCCTCGTATTTTGAAGCAAAATTGCAGAAATTCTCATAATTTTCGGGCAAAAAGGCAGAAATTCTCCTTATTTTGGGGCAAAAAGACACAAAATCTCCTTTTTCGGGAGCAAACAGTCAGAAATTCCCCTTATTTTGGGGCAAAATTGCAGAAATTTCCTTTACATTGGGGCAATATTGCAGAAATTTCCCTTATTTTGAGGCAAAATTGCAGAAATTTCACTTATTTCAGGGAAAAAGGCGGAAATTTTTTTTGCGGGGAAAAAAGGCAGAAATTTTTTTTATTTTCGTACAAAATTGCAGAAATTTTTATTATTTTGTGGCAAAGAGTCAGAAATTCCCATATTTTGGTGCAAAAAGGCTGAAATTCCCCTTATGTTGAGGTAAAATCCTGAAATTCCCCATATTTTGGGGCAAAAAGGCAGAAATTCCCCTCATTTGGGAACAAAAAGGCACAAATTTCCCTTATTTTCAGGCATAATTGCAGGAATTTCATTTATTTCAGGGCAAAAAGTCAGAAATTCCTTTTATTTTGGGGCAAAAAGCAGAAATTTCTTTTATTTTGATACAAAATTGTAGAAATTTTCCTTATTTTGGAACAAAAAGGCAAAAATTACCCATATTTTGGGGAAAAAGGCAGATATTCTTCTTATTTTGAGGTAAAAAGGCTGAAATTCCCGTTATTTTGGGGCAAAAAGGCAGAAATTCTCTTTACTTTGTGGCAAAAGGGCAGAAATTCCCGTTAATTGGGGCAGAAAAGCAGAAATTTTCCTTATTTAAGGGCAATAGGGCAGAAATTCCCTATATTTTGTGGCAAAAATGCAGAAATTCCCCTTATTTAGAGGTAAAATGATGAAATTCCCCTTATTTTCGGCAAAAAGGCAGAAATTCCTATTATTTTGGGGCAAAATTGCAGAAATTTCAATTATTTCAGGGCAAAAAGTCAGAAATTTGCCTTATTTTGGGGCAAAAAGCAGAAATTCCCCTAATTTTGGGGCCAAAAACAGAAATTCCCCTTATTTTGGGGTAAAATTGCAGAAATTTCAAATATTTCAGGGCAAAAAGGCAGAAATTCCACTTTATTTCGGGCAGTAATGCAGAAATTCCCCGTATTTTAAAGCTAAATTTCAGAAATTCCCCTTATATTGGTGCAAAAATGCAGAAATTCCTTTTATTTTTGTGCAATAAGGCAGATTTCCCCGTATTTTGAAGCAAAATTGCACATATTCCCCTAATTTTGAGGGAAAATGCAGAAATTCACATTATTTTTGAACAAAAAGACAGAAATTCTCCTTATTTCAGTACAAGAAGTCAGAAATTCCCCTTATTTTGGGGCAAAATTGCAGAAATTTCACTTATTTCAGAGAAAAAGCACAGAAATTTCTCTTATTTTGGGGAAAAAGGCAGAAATTTCTTTTATTTTGGTACAAAATTGCAGAAATTTTCTTTATTTTGGGGAAAATGCAGAAATTCCCCATATTTTTGGGCAAAAAGGCAGAGAAACCCTTATTATGAGGTAAAATGCTGAAATTCCCCTTATTTTGAGGCAAAAAGACAGAAATTCCCTTTCTTTTGTGGCAAAAAGGCAGAAATTTCCCTTATTTTGGGGCAAAATTGCAGAAATTTCACCTATTTCAGGGAAATATTCAAAAATTCCTTTTATTTTGAAACAAAAAGAGAGAAATTCCGTTTATTTTTGGGTAAAAAGGCAGAAATTTCAGTTATTTTGAGGTAAGAAGGCAGAAATGCCTCTTAATTTGCGGCAAAAATGAAGAAATTTCCCTTTTTTTGTGGCAAAAGGTATACATTCCCCTTATTTTTGGGCAAAAAGGCAGAAATTCCCCGTATTTTGGAGCACAATTGCAGAAAATCCCCAAATTGTGGGGCAAAAAGGCAGAAATTCCCTATATGTTGGGGCAAAAAGACAAAAATTCTCCTTATTTTGGGACAAAACTCAGAATTTCCACTTATTTTGGGGCAAACTTCCAGAAATTTCCCTTATTTTGGGGCAAAATTGCAGAAATTTCACTTATTTTGGGGCAAAATTGAAGAAATTTCCCTTATTTCAGGTAAAAATGGCAGAAATTTTTCTTATTTTGGGGCAAAAAGGCAGAAATTCCTAATATTTTGTGGCAAAAATGCAGAAATTCCCCTTATTTTGAGGTAAAAAGGCTGAAATTCCCCTTATTTGGGTGCAAAAAGGCAGAAATTTTTCTTATTTTGGGGCAAAATTGCAGACATTTCACTTATTTCAGGGTAATAAGTCAGAAATTTTCCTTATTTTGGGGCAAAAAAGACAGAAAATCCCCAAATTGTGGGGCAAAAAGGCAGAAATTCCCTATATGTTGTGGCAAAAAGACAGAAATTCTCCTTATTTTGGGGCAAAACTCAAAAATTCCACTTATTTTGGGGCAAAATTGCAGGAATTTACCTTATTTTGGGGCAAAATTGCAGAAATTTTCCTTATTTGGGGCAAAATTGCAGAAATTTCACTTATTTTCAGGTAAAAAGACTGAAATATCCTTTATTTTGGGGCAAAAAGGAAGAAATTCCCCTTATTTTGGGGCAAAATTGCAGAAATTTTTCTTATTTTGGGGCAAAAAGGCTGAAATTCTTCTTATTTTGAGGTAAAATGCTGAAATTCCCCATATTTTGGGGCAAAAGGCAAAAATTCTTCTTATTTTGGGGCAAAAAGGCACAAATTTCCCTTATTTTCGGGCAAAATTGCAGAAATTTCATTTATTTCAGGGCAAAAAGTCAGAAATTCCTTTTATTTTGGGGCAAAGAGCAGAAATTTCTTTTATTATGGTACAAAATTGAAGAAATTTTTCTTATTTTGAAATAAAAAGGCAGAAAATTCCCCTTATTTTGAGGCAAAAGGCAGAAATTATTCTCAATTTGAGGTAAAATGCAGAAATTCCCTTTATTTTGGGGCTAAAAAACAGAAATTCCCTGTATTTTGAAGCAAAATTGCAGAAATTCTCCTAATTTTCGGGCAAAAAGGCAGAAATTCCCCTTATTTTGGGGCAAAAAGACAGAAAATCTCCTTTTTCGGGAGCAAACAGTCAGAAATTCCCCTTATTTTGGGGCAAAATTGCAGAAATTTCCTTTACATTGGGGCAAAATTGCAGAAATTTCCCTTATTTTGAGGCAAAACTGAAGAAATTTTCTTTTTTTATGGCAAAAAGGTATGCATTCTTCTTATTTTCGGGCAAAAAGGCAGAAATTCCCCTATTTTGGAGCAAAATTGCAGAAATTCCCCTAATTGTGGGGCAAAAAGGGAGAAATTCCCTATATGTTGTGGCAAAAAGACAGAAATTCTCCTTATTTTGGGGCAAAACTCAGAAATTCCACTTATTTTAGGGCAAAATTCCAGAAATTTCCCTTATTTTGGGGCAAAATTGCAGAAATTTCACTTATTTTGGAGCAAAATTGCAGAAATTTCACTTATTTCAGAAAAAAAGCAGAAATTTTCTTATTTTGGTGCAAAAAGGCAGAAATTTCTTTTATTTTGGTACAAAATTGCATAAATTATTCTTATTTTGGAAGAAAAAGGCAGAAATCTCCCATATTTTGGGGCAAAAATGCAGCAATTCCTCTTATTTTGAGGTAACAAGGCTTAAATTCCCCTTATTTGGGGGGAAAAAGGCAGAAATTTCCCTTATTTTCGAGCAAAATTGCAGAAATTTCACTTATTTCAGGGTAATAAGTCAGAAATTTTCCTTATTTTGGGGCAAAAAAGACAGAAATTCCCTTTGTTTTGGGGGGAAAATACAGAAATTCCACTTCTTTGAAGGCAAAAAGGCAGAAATTCCACTTATTTTGGAGCAAAAATGAAGAAATTCCCCTAATTGTTGGGCAAAAAGGCAGAAATTCCCTATATGTTGGGGCAAAAAGACAGAAATTCTCCTTATTTTGGGGCAAAACTCAGAAATTCCACTTATTTTGGGGCAAAATTGCAGGAATTTACCTTATTTTGGGGCAAAATTGCAGAAATTTCCCTTATTTGGGGCAAAATAGCAGAAATTTCACTTATTTTCAGGTAAAAAGGCTGAAATATCCTTTATTTTGGGGCAAAAAGGAAGAAATTCCCCTTATTTTGGGGCAAAAAGGCTGAAATTCTTATTTTGAGGTAAAATGCTGAAATTCCCCATATTTTGGGGCAAAAGGCAAAACTTCTTCTTATTTTGGGGCAAAGAGGCACAAATTTCCCTTATTTTCGGGCAAAATTGCAGAAATTTCATTTATTTCAGGGCAAAAAGTCAGAAATTCCTTTTATTTTGGGGCAAAGAGCAGAAATTTCTTTTATTATGGTACAAAATTGAAGAAATTTTTCTTATTATGAAACAAAAAGGCAGAAAATTCCCCTTATTTTGAGGCAAAAAGCAGAAATTATTCTTATTTTGAGGTAAAATGCAGAAATTCTTTTTATTTTGGGGCTAAAAGGCAGAAATTCCCCGTATTTTGAAGCAAAATTGCAGAAATTCTCATAATTTTCAGGCAAAAAGGCAGAAATTCCCCTTATTTTGGGGCAAAAATACAGAAAATCTCCTTTATCGGGAGCAAACAGTCAGAAATTCCCCTTATTTTGGGGCAAAATTGCAGAAATTTCCTTTACATTGGGGCAAAATTGCAGAAATTTCCCTTATTTTGGGGCAAAATTGCAGAAATTTCCCTTATTTTGGGGCAAAATTGCAGAAATTTCCCTTATTTTGGGGCAAAATTGCAGAAATTTCACTTATTTCAGGGAAAAAAGGCGGAAATTTTTTTGGGGGGGCAAAAAGGCAGAAATTTCTTTTATTTTGGTACAAAATTGCAGAAATTTTTCTTATTTTGGGGCAAAAAGTCAGAAATTCCCCATATTTTGGGGCAAAAAGGCAGAAATTCCCCTTATTTTTAGGTAAAAAGGCTGAAATTCCCCTTATTTTGGGGCAAAAAGGCAGAAATTTCGTTTATTTTGGGGAAAAGGCAGAAATTGCACTTATTTTGAGTCAAAAAGGTGGAAAATCCCCTTATTTTGGGGCAAAAATGAAGAAATTTGCTTTTTTTATGGCAAAAAGGTATACATTCCCTTTATTTTCAGGCAAAAAGGCAGAAATTACCCGTATTTTGGAGCAAAATTGCAGAAATTCCTCTAATTTTTGGGCAAAAAGGCAGAAATTCCCCTTATTTTGGGTTAAAACTGCAGAAATTTCACTTATTTTACGGCAAAATGTCAGAAATTCCCCTTATTTTCGGCAAAAAAGGCAGAAAATCCCATTATTTTAGGGCAAAATTGCAGAAATTTCCCTTATTTGGGGGCAAAAACAGAAATTCCCCTTCTTTTGAGGCAAAATTGCAGAAATTTCCCTTATTATGGGGAAAAATTGCAGAAATTTCCCTTATTTTAGGACAAAATTGCAGAAATTTCACTTATTTCAGAGAAAAAATGCAAAAATTTTTCTTATTTTGGGGCAAAAAGGCAGAAATTCCAATTATTTTGGGGCAAAAAGGCAGAAATTCACCTTATTTTGGGTTAAAATATCAGAAATTTCACATATTTCAGGGCAAAATGGCAGAAATTCCCCTTATTTGGGGGCAATAAGGCAGAAATTTCCCTTCTTTTGGGATAAAATTGCAGAAATTTCCCTTATTTGGGGGCAAAAAGGCAGAAAATCCACTTAATTTCGGGTAAAAAGGCAGAAATTCTTCGTATTTTGAAGCAAAATTGCAGAAACTCCCCTAATTTTGGGGCAAAAAGGCAGAAATTCCCTTTATTTTGGGGCAAAAATAGAGAAATTCTCCTTATTTTGGTGCAAAAATCAGAAATTTCCCTTATTTTGGGGCAAAATTATAGAAATTTCTTTTATTTTGTTACAGACTTGCAGAAATTTTTCTTATTTTGTGGCAAAAAGGCTGAAATTCCCCTTATTTTGAGGTAAAATCCTAAAATTCCACATATTTTGGGGCAAAAAGGCAGAAATTCCCCTCATTTGGGGGCAAAAAGGCACATATTTCCCTTATTTTCGGGCATAATTGCAGGAATTTCATTTATTTCAGGGCAAAAAGTCAGAAATTCCTTTTATTTTGGGGCAAAAAGCAGAAATTTCTTTTATTATGGTACAAAATTGAAGAAATTTTTTGTATTTTGAAACAAAAAGGCAGAAAATTCCCCTTATTTTGAGGCAAAAGGCAGAAATTATTCTTATTGTGAGGTAAAATGCAGAAATTCTTTTTATTTTGGGGCTAAAAGGCAGAAATTCCTCGTATTTTGAAGCAAAATTGCAGAAATTCTCATAATTTTCGGGCAAAAAGGCAGAAATTCTCCTTATTTTGGGGCAAAAAGACACAAAATCTCCTTTTTCGGGAGCAAACAGTCAGAAATTCCCCTTATTTTGGGGCAAAATTGCAGAAATTTCCTTTACATTGGGGCAATATTGCAGAAATTTCCCTTATTTTGAGGCAAAATTGCAGAAATTTCACTTATTTCAGGGAAAAAGGCGGAAATTTTTTTTGCGGGGAAAAAAGGCAGAAATTTTTTTTATTTTCGTACAAAATTGCAGAAATTTTTATTATTTTGGGGCAAAGAGTCAGAAATTCCCATATTTTGGTGCAAAAAGGCTGAAATTCCCCTTATGTTGAGGTAAAATCCTGAAATTCCCCATATTTTGGGGCAAAAAGGCAGAAATTCCCCTCATTTGGGAACAAAAAGGCACAAATTTCCCTTATTTTCAGGCATAATTGCAGGAATTTCATTTATTTCAGGGCAAAAAGTCAGAAATTCCTTTTATTTTGGGGCAAAAAGCAGAAATTTCTTTTATTTTGATACAAAATTGTAGAAATTTTCCTTATTTTGGAACAAAAAGGCAAAAATTACCCATATTTTGGGGAAAAAGGCAGATATTCTTCTTATTTTGAGGTAAAAAGGCTGAAATTCCCGTTATTTTGGGGCAAAAAGGCAGAAATTCTCTTTACTTTGTGGCAAAAGGGCAGAAATTCCCGTTAATTGGGGCAGAAAAGCAGAAATTTTCCTTATTTAAGGGCAATAGGGCAGAAATTCCCTATATTTTGTGGCAAAAATGCAGAAATTCCCCTTATTTAGAGGTAAAATGATGAAATTCCCCTTATTTTCGGCAAAAAGGCAGAAATTCCTATTATTTTGGGGCAAAATTGCAGAAATTTCAATTATTTCAGGGCAAAAAGTCAGAAATTTGCCTTATTTTGGGCCAAAAAGCAGAAATTCCCCTAATTTTGGGGCCAAAAACAGAAATTCCCCTTATTTTGGGGTAAAATTGCAGAAATTTCAAATATTTCAGGGCAAAAAGGCAGAAATTCCACTTTATTTCGGGCAGTAATGCAGAAATTCCCCGTATTTTAAAGCTAAATTTCAGAAATTCCCCTTATATTGGTGCAAAAATGCAGAAATTCCTTTTATTTTTGTGCAATAAGGCAGATTTCCCCGTATTTTGAAGCAAAATTGCACATATTCCCCTAATTTTGAGGGAAAATGCAGAAATTCACATTATTTTTGAACAAAAAGACAGAAATTCTCCTTATTTCAGTACAAGAAGTCAGAAATTCCCCTTATTTTGGGGCAAAATTGCAGAAATTTCACTTATTTCAGAGAAAAAGCACAGAAATTTCTCTTATTTTGGGGAAAAAGGCAGAAATTTCTTTTATTTTGGTACAAAATTGCAGAAATTTTCTTTATTTTGGGGAAAATGCAGAAATTCCCCATATTTTTGGGCAAAAAGGCAGAGAAACCCTTATTATGAGGTAAAATGCTGAAATTCCCCTTATTTTGAGGCAAAAAGACAGAAATTCCCTTTCTTTTGTGGCAAAAAGGCAGAAATTTCCCTTATTTTGGGGCAAAATTGCAGAAATTTCACCTATTTCAGGGAAATATTCAAAAATTCCTTTTATTTTGAAACAAAAAGAGAGAAATTCCGTTTATTTTTGGGTAAAAAGGCAGAAATTTCAGTTATTTTGAGGTAAGAAGGCAGAAATGCCTCTTAATTTGCGGCAAAAATGAAGAAATTTCCCTTTTTTTGTGGCAAAAGGTATACATTCCCCTTATTTTTGGGCAAAAAGGCAGAAATTCCCCGTATTTTGGAGCACAATTGCAGAAAATCCCCAAATTGTGGGGCAAAAAGGCAGAAATTCCCTATATGTTGGGGCAAAAAGACAAAAATTCTCCTTATTTTGGGACAAAACTCAGAATTTCCACTTATTTTGGGGCAAACTTCCAGAAATTTCCCTTATTTTGGGGCAAAATTGCAGAAATTTCACTTATTTTGGGGCAAAATTGAAGAAATTTCCCTTATTTCAGGTAAAAATGGCAGAAATTTTTCTTATTTTGGGGCAAAAAGGCAGAAATTCCTAATATTTTGTGGCAAAAATGCAGAAATTCCCCTTATTTTGAGGTAAAAAGGCTGAAATTCCCCTTATTTGGGTGCAAAAAGGCAGAAATTTTTCTTATTTTGGGGCAAAATTGCAGACATTTCACTTATTTCAGGGTAATAAGTCAGAAATTTTCCTTATTTTGGGGCAAAAAAGACAGAAAATCCCCAAATTGTGGGGCAAAAAGGCAGAAATTCCCTATATGTTGGGGCAAAAAGACAGAAATTCTCCTTATTTTGGGGCAAAACTCGAAAATTCCACTTATTTTGGGGCAAAATTGCAGGAATTTACCTTATTTTGGGGCAAAATTGCAGAAATTTTCCTTATTTGGGGCAAAATTGCAGAAATTTCACTTATTTTCAGGTAAAAAGACTGAAATATCCTTTATTTTGGGGCAAAAAGGAAGAAATTCCCCTTATTTTGGGGCAAAATTGCAGAAATTTTTCTTATTTTGGGGCAAAAAGGCTGAAATTCTTCTTATTTTGAGGTAAAATGCTGAAATTCCCCATATTTTGGGGCAAAAGGCAAAAATTCTTCTTATTTTGGGGCAAAAAGGCACAAATTTCCCTTATTTTCGGGCAAAATTGCAGAAATTTCATTTATTTCAGGGCAAAAAGTCAGAAATTCCTTTTATTTTGGGGCAAAGAGCAGAAATTTCTTTTATTATGGTACAAAATTGAAGAAATTTTTCTTATTTTGAAATAAAAAGGCAGAAAATTCCCCTTATTTTGAGGCAAAAGGCAGAAATTATTCTTATTTTGAGGTAAAATGCAGAAATTCCCTTTATTTTGGGGCTAAAAAACAGAAATTCCCTGTATTTTGAAGCAAAATTGCAGAAATTCCCCTAATTGTGGGGCAAGAAGGGGGAAATTCCCTAAATGTTGGGGCAAAAAGACAGAAATTCTCCTTATTTTGGGGCAAAACTCAGAAATTCCACTTATTTTGGTGCAAAATTCCAGAAATTTCCCTTATTTTAGGGCAAAATTGCAGAAATTTCACTTATTTTGGGGCAAAATTGCAGAAATTTAACTTATTTCAGAAAAAAATTCAGAAATTTTTCTATTTTGGTGCAAAAAGGCAGAAATTTCTTTTATTTTGGTACAAAATTGCAGAAATTTTTCTTATTTTGGGGCAAAAAGGCAGAAATCCCCCATATTTTGAGGCAAAAATGCAGAAATTCCTCTTATTTTGAGGTAATAAGGCTGAAATTTCCTTATTTGGGGGCAAAAAGGCAGAAATTTCCCTTATTTTGAGGCAAAATTGCAGAAATTTCACTTATTTCAGGGTAATAAGTGAGAAATTTTCTTTATTTTGGGGCAAAAAAGACAGAAATTCCCTTTGTTTTGGGAGAAAAAGACAGAAATTCCACTTTTTTAGAGGCAAAAAAGCAGAAATTTCTTTTATTTTGGAGTAAAAATGAAGAAATTTCCCTTTTTTGTGGCAAAAGGTATGCATTCCACTTATTTTTGGGCTAAAAAGCAGAAATTACCCGTATTTTGGAGCAATATTGCAGAAATTCCCCTAATTGTGGGGCAAAGAGGCAGAAATTCCCTATATGTTAGGGCAAAAAGACAGAAATTCTCCTTATTTTGGGGCAAAACTCAGAAATTCTACTTATTTTGGGGCAAAACTCCAGAAATTTCCCTTATTTTGGGGCAAAATTGCAGAAATTTCACTTATTTTAGGCCAAAATTGCAGAAATTTCACTTATTTCAGGGTAATAAGTCAGAAATTTTCCTTATTTTGGGGCCAAAAAGACAGAAATTCCCTTTGTTTTGGGGGGGAAAAGACAGAAATTCCACTTATTTAGAGGCAAAAAAGCAGAAATTCCTCTTATTTTGGAGCAAAATTGCAGAAATTCCCCTAATTGTGGGGCAAAAAGGCAGAAATTCCCTATATGTTGGGGCAAAAAGAAACAAATTCTCCTTATTTTGGGTCAAAACTCAGAAATTCCACTGATATTGGGGCAAAATTCCAAAAATTTCTTGTATTTTGGGGCAAAATTGCAGAAATTTCACTTATTTTGGGGCAAAATTGCAGAAATTTCACATATTTCAGGGTAATAAGTCAGAAATTTTCCTTATTTTGGGGCAAAAAAGACAGAAATTTCCTTTGTTTTGGGGGATAAAGACAGAAATACCACTTATTTAAAGGCAAAAAAGCAGAAATTCCCCTTATTTAGGAGCAAAACTAAAGAAATTTCTATTTTTTATGGCAAAAGGGTATGCATTCTTCTTATTTTCGGGCAAAAAGGCAGAAATTCCCCGTATTTTGGAGCAAAATTGCAGAAATTCCCCTAATTGTGGGGCAAAAAGGCAGAAATTCCCTATATGTTGGGGCAAAAAGACAGAAATTCTCCTTATTTTGGGGCAAAACTCAGAAAATCCACTTATTTTGGTGCAAAATTCCAGAAATTTCCCTTATTTTAGGGCAAAATTGCAGAAATTTCACTTATTTTGGGGCAAAATTGCAGAAATTTAACTTATTTCAGAAAAAAATTCAGAAATTTTTCTATTTTGGTGCAAAAAGGCAGAAATTTCTTTTATTTTGGTACAAAATTGCAGAAATTTTTCTTATTTTGGGGCAAAAAGGCAGAAATCCCCCATATTTTGAGGCAAAAATGCAGAAATTCCTCTTATTTTGAGGTAATAAGGCTGAAATTTCCTTATTTGGGGGCAAAAAGGCAGAAATTTCCCTTATTTTGAGGCAAAATTGCAGAAATTTCACTTATTTCAGGGTAATAAGTGAGAAATTTTCTTTATTTTGGGGCAAAAAAGACAGAAATTCCCTTTGTTTTGGGAGAAAAAGACAGAAATTCCACTTTTTTAGAGGCAAAAAAGCAGAAATTTCTTTTATTTTGGAGTAAAAATGAAGAAATTTCCCTTTTTTGTGGCAAAAGGTATGCATTCCACTTATTTTTGGGCTAAAAAGCAGAAATTACCCGTATTTTGGAGCAATATTGCAGAAATTCCCCTAATTGTGGGGCAAAGAGGCAGAAATTCCCTATATGTTAGGGCAAAAAGACAGAAATTCTCCTTATTTTGGGGCAAAACTCAGAAATTCTACTTATTTTGGGGCAAAACTCCAGAAATTTCCCTTATTTTGGGGCAAAATTGCAGAAATTTCACTTATTTTGGGGCAAAATTGCAGAAATTTCACTTATTTCAGGGTAATAAGTCAGAAATTTTCCTTATTTTGGGGCCAAAAAGACAGAAATTCCCTTTGTTTTGGGGGGGGAAAGACAGAAATTCCACTTATTTAGAGGCAAAAAAGCAGAAATTCCTCTTATTTTGGAGCAAAATTGCAGAAATTCCCCTAATTGTGGGGCAAAAAGGCAGAAATTCCCTATATGTTGGGGCAAAAAGAAACAAATTCTCCTTATTTTGGGTCAAAACTCAGAAATTCCACTGATATTGGGGCAAAATTCCAGAAATTTCCCGTATTTTGGGGCAAAATTGCAGAAATTTCACTTATTTTGGGGCAAAATTGCAGAAATTTCACTTATTTCAGGGTAATAAGTCAGAAATTTTCCTTATTTTGGGGCAAAAAAGACAGAAATTTCCTTTGTTTTGGGGGATAAAGACAGAAATACCACTTATTTAGAGGCAAAAAAGCAGAAATTCCCCTTATTTAGGAGCAAAACTAAAGAAATTTCTATTTTTTATGGCAAAAGGGTATGCATTCTTCTTATTTTCGGGCAAAAAGGCAGAAATTCCCCGTATTTTGGAGCAAAATTGCAGAAATTCCCCTAATTGTGGGGCAAAAAGGCAGAAATTCCCTATATGTTGGGGCAAAAAGACAGAAATTCTCCTTATTTTGGGGCAAAACTCAGAAATTCCACTTATTTTGGTGCAAAATTCCAGAAATTTCCCTTATTTTAGGGCAAAATTGCAGAAATTTCACTTATTTTGGGGCAAAATTGCAGAAATTTAACTTATTTCAGAAAAAAATTCAGAAATTTTTCTATTTTGGTGCAAAAAGGCAGAAATTTCTTTTATTTTGGTACAAAATTGCAGAAATTTTTCTTATTTTGGGGCAAAAAGTCAGAAATCTCCCATATTTAGGGGAAAAATCCAGAAATTCCTCTTATTTTGAGGTAATAAGGCTGAAATTTCCTTATTTGGGGGCAAAAAGGCAGAAATTTCCCTTATTTTGAGGCAAAATTGCAGAAATTTCACTTATTTCAGAAAAAAATTCAGAAATTTTCCTATTTTGGTGCAAAAAGGCAGAAATTTCTATTTTGGTACAAAATTGCAGAAATTTTTTTTTTGGGGCAAAAAGGCACAAATCTCCCATATTTTGGAAAAAAAATGCAGAAATTCCTCTTATTTTGAGGTAAAAAGGTAGAAATTTCCCTTATTTGGGGGAAAAAGGCAGAAATTTTCCTTATTATGAGGCAAAATTGCAGAAATTTCACTTATTTCAGTGTAATAAGTCAGAAATTTTCCTTATTTTGGGGCAAAAAAGACAGAAATTCCCTTTGTTTTGGGGGAAAAAGACAGAAATTCCACTTTTTTAGCGGCAAAAAAGCAGAAATTCATTTTATTTTGGAGTAAAAATGAAGAAATTTCTTTTTTTTGTGGCAAAAGATATACATTCCCCTTATTTTCAGGCTAAAAAGCAGAAATTCACCGTATTTTGGAGCAAAATTGCAGAAATTCCCCTAATTGTGGGGCAAAAAGGCAGAAATTTCCGATATGTTAGGGCAAAAATACAGAAATTCTTTTTATTTTGGGGCTAAACTAAGAAATTCCACTTATTTTGGAGCAAAATTCCAGAAATTTCCCTTATTTTGGGGCAAAATTGCAGAAATTTCACTTATTTTGGTGCAAAATTGCAGAAATTTCACTTATTTCAGGGAAAAAAGGCAGAAATTTTCCTTATTTTGGGGCCAAAAAGACAGAAATTTTCTTTGTTTTGGGGTGAAAAAGATAGAAATTCCACTTATTTAGAGGCAAAAAAGCAGAAATTCCTCTTATTTTGGAGCAAAAATGAAGAAATTTCCTTTTTTTTATGGCAAAAAGTTATGCATTCTTCTTATTTTCGGGCAAAAAGGCAGAAATTCCCAGTATTTTGGAGCAAAATTGCAGAAATTCCCCTAATTGTGGGGCAAAAAGGCAGAAATTCCCTATATGTTGGGGCAAAAAGAAACAAATTCTCCTTATTTTGGGTCAAAACTCAGAAATTCCACTGATATTGGGGCAAAATTCCAGAAATTTCCCTTATTTTGGTGCAAAATTGCAGAAATTTCACTTATTTTCGGGCAAAATTGCAGAAATTTCACTTATTTCAGAAAAAAAAGCAGAAATTTTCTTATTTTGGTGCAAAAAGGCGGAAATTTCTTTAATTTTGGTACAAAATTGCAGAAATTTTTCTTATTTTGGGGCAAAAAGGCAGAAATCTCCCATATTTTGGGGCAAAAATGAAGAAATTTCTCTTATTTTGAGGTAAAAAGGCTGAAATTCCCATTATTTGGGGGCAAAAAGGCAGAAATTTCCCTTATTTTGAGGCAAAATTGCAGAAATTTCACTTATTTCAGTGTAATAAGTCAGAAATTTTCTTTATTTTGGGGCAAAAAAGACAGAAATTCTTTTTGTTTTGAGGGAAAAAGGCAGGAATTCCACTTTTTTAGCGGCAAAAAAGCAAAAATTCATTTTATTTTGGAGTAAAAATGAAGAAATTTCTTTTTTTTGTGGCAAAAAGTATACATTCCCCTTATTTTCAGGCTAAAAAGCAGAAATTCCCCATATTTTGGAGCAAAATTGCAGAAATTCCCCTAATTGTCGGGCAAAAAGGCAGAAATTGCCTATATGTTGGGGCAAAAAGACAGAAATTCTCCTAATTTTGGGGCAAAACTCAGAAATTCCACTTATTTTGGGGCAAAATTCCAGAAATTTCCCTTATTTTGGGGCAAAATTGCAGAAATTTCACTTATTTTGGGGCAAAATTGCAGAAATTTCACTTATTTCAGGGTAATAAGTCAGAAATTTTCCTTATTTTGGAACAAAAAAACAGAAATTCCCTTTGTTTTGGGGGAAAAAGACAGAAATTCCACTTATTTAGAGGCAAAAAAGCTGAAATTCCCCTTATTTTGGAGCAAAAATGAAGAACTTTCCCTTTTTTAATGCAAAAAGTTATGCATTCTTCTTATTTTCGGGCAAAAAGGCAGAAATTCCCCGTATTTTGGAGCAAAATTGCAGAAATTCCCCTAATTGTGGGGCGAAAAGGCAGAAATTCCCTATATGTTAGGGCAAAAAGACAGAAATTCTCCTTATTTTGGGGCAAAACTCAGAAATTCCACTTATTTTAAGGCAAAATTCCAGAAATTTCTTTTATTTGGGAGCAAAATTGCAGAAATTTTTGTTATTTTGGGGCAAAATTGCAGAAATTTCACTTATTTCAGAAAAAAAAGCAGAAATTTTCTTATTTTGGTGCAAAAAGGCGGAAATTTCTTTTATTTTGGTACAAAATTGCAGAAATTTTTCCCATTTTGGGGCAAAAAGGCAGAAATCTCCCATATTTTGGGGCAAAAATGCAGAAATTCCTCTTATTTTGAGGTAAAAAGGCTGAAATTCCCCTTATTTGGAGGCAAAAAGGCAGAAATTTTTCTTATTTTGGGGCAAAATTGCAGAAATTTCACTTATTTCAGAGTAGTCAGTCAGAAATTTTTCTTATTTTGGGGCAAAAAAGCAGAAATTCCTTTTATTTTGGAGTAAAAATGAAGAAATTTCTTTTTTGTGGCAAATGGTATACATTTCCCTTATTTTCAGGCTAAAAAGCAGAAATTACCCGTATTTTGGAGCAAAATTGCAAAAATTCCGCTAATTGTGGGGCAAAAAGGCAGAAATTCCCTGTAAGTTAGAGCAAAAAAACAGAAAATCTCCTTATTTTGGGGCAAAACTCAGAAATTCCACTTACTTTGGGGCAAAATTCCAAAAATTTCCCTTATTTTGGGCCAAAATTGCAGAAATTTCACTTATTTTGAGGCAAAATTGCATAAATTTCACTTATTTCAGGGTAATAAGTCAGAAATTTTCCTTATTTTGGGGCAAAAAACACAGAAATTCCCTTTGTTTTGGGGGAAAAAGACAGAAATTCCACTTTTTTAGAGGCAAAAAAGCAGAAATTCCTTTTATTTTGGAGTAAAAATGAAGAAATTTCCCTTTTTTGTGGCAAAATGTATACATTCCACTTATTTTTGGGCTAAAAAGCTGAAATTACCCGTATTTTGGAGCAAAATTGCAGAAATTCCCCTAATTGTGGGGCAAAATGCAGAAATTCCCTATATGTTAGGGCAAAAAGACAGAAATTCTCCTTATTTTGGGGCAAAACTCAGAAATTCCACTTATTTTGGGGCAAAATTCCAGAAATTTCCCTTATTTTGTGGGAAAATTGCCGAAATTTCACTTATTTTGGGGCAAAATTGCAGAAATTTCACTTATTTCATGGTAAAAAGGCAGAAATTTTCCTCATTTTGGGGCAAAAATGCAGAGATTCCAAATATTTTGTGGTAAAATTGCAAAAATTCCCCTTATTTTGAGGTAAAAAGGCAGAAATTCCCCTTATTTGGGGGCAAAAAGCAGAAATTTCCCTTATTTTGGGACAAAATTGCAGAAATTTCACTTATTTCAGGGTAATAAGTCAGAAATTTTCCTTATTTGGGGCAAAAAAAACAGAAATTCCTTTTGTTTTGGGGGAAAAAGTCAGAAATTCCACTTATTTAGAAGCAAAAAAGCAGAAATTCCCCTTATTTTGGAGCAAAAATGAAGAAATTTCCTTTTTTTGTGGCAAAAGGTATGCATTCTTCTCATTTTCAGGCTAAAAAGCAGAAATTCCCCGTATTTTGGAGCAAAATTGCAGAAATTCCCCTAATTGTGGGACAAAAAGGCAGAAATTCCCTATATGTTTGGGCAAAAAGACAGAAATTCTCCTTATTTTAGAGCAAAACTCAGAAATTTCACTTATTTTGACGCAAAATTGCAGAAATTTCACTTATTTCAGAAAAAAAAGCAGAAATTTTCTTAATTTGGGGCAAAAAGGCAGAAATTTCTCATATTTTGGGGCAAAAATGCAGAAAATCCCCTTAGTTTGAGGTAAAAAGTCTAAAATTCCCCTTATTTGGTTGCAAAAAGCAGAAATTTCCCTTATTTTGGGGCAAAATTGCAGATATTTCATTTATTTCAGGGTAATAAGTCAGAAATTTTCCTTATTTTGGGGCAAAAAAGACACAAATTCTCTATGTTTTGGGGGAAAAAGACAGAAATTCCACTTATTTAGAGGCAAAAAAGCAGAAATTCCCCTTATTTTCGAGCGAAAATGAAGAAATTTCCCTTTTTTATGGCAAAAAGGTATGCATTCTTCTTATTTTCGGGCAAAAAGACAGAAATTCCCCGTATTTTTGAGCAAAATTGCAGAAATTCCCCATATTTTGGGGCAAAAAGGCAGAAATTCCCTATGTGTTGGGGCAAAAAGACAGAAATTCTACTTATTTTGGGGCAAAACTCAGAAATTCCACTTATTTTGGGGCAAAATTCCAAAAATTTCCCTTATTTTGGGGCAAAATTGCAGAAATTTCACTTATTTTGGGGCAAAATTGCAGAAATTTCACTTATTTCAGGGAAAAAAAGACAGAAATTTCTTTTATTTTGGTACAAAATTGCAGAAATTTTTTTTATTTTTGGCAAAAAGGCAGAAATTTCCCATATTTTGGGGCAAAAATGCAGAAATTCCCCTTATTTTGAGGTAAAAATGCTGAAATTCCCCTTATTTTGTGGCAAAAAGCAGACATTTCCCTTATTTTGGGCAAAAATTGCAGAAATTTCACTTATTTTGAGTCAAAAAGGCAGAAAATCCAATTATTTTGGGGTAAAAATGAAGAAATTCCCCTTGTTTTGAGGTAAAAAGGCTGAAATTCCCCTTTTTTGGAGGCAAAAAGGCAGAAATTCCCCGTATTTTGGGGCAAAAAGCAGATATTTCCCTTATTTTTGGGGAAAAATTTTAGAAATTTAACTTATTTCAGGGCAAAAAGTCAGAAATTCCGTTTATTTTTGGGGAAAAGTCAGAAATTGCACTTATTTTGAGTCAAAAAGGCAGAAAATCCCCTTATTTTGGAGTAAAAATGAAGAAATTTCCCTTTTTTATGGCAAAAAGGTATACATTCTTTTTATTTTCGGGCAAAAAGGCAGAAATTCCCTGTATTTTGGAGCAAAATTGCAGAAATTCCTCTAATTTTGGGGCAAAAACGCAGAACTTCCCCTTATTTTGGGGTAAAACTGCACAAATTTCACTTATTTCGTTTCAAAATGGCAGAAATTCACTTCATTTTCGGCGAAAAGGGAGAAAATTCCCATATTTTGGAGCAAAATTGCAGAAATTCACCTAATTTTGGGGTAAAACATGCAGTAATTTTCTTTATTTTAAGGCAAAAAGGCAGAAATTCCCCTTATTTTGTGGCAAAAATCAGAAATTCCCCTTATTTTAGAAAAACTTGCAGAAATTTCCTTTATTATGGGGAAAAATTGCAGAAATTTCTTTTATTGTAAGGCAAAATTGCAGAAATTTCATTTATTTCAGAGAAAAAAACAAAAATTTTTTTTATTTTAGGGCAAAATGCAGAAATTTCCATTATTTTGGGGCACAAAGACAGAAATTCACCTTCTTTTGGCGTAAAATTTCAAACATTTCACATATTTCAGGGCAAAAAGGCAGAAATTCCCCTTATTTGGGGGTAAAAAGGCAGAAATTCTTCATATTTTGGGTTAAAATTGCAGAAATTTCCCTTGTTTGGGGGCAAAAAGGCAGAAAATCCCCTTAATTTCAGGCAAAAAGGCAGAAATTCCCCGTATTTTGGAGCAAAATTGCAGAAATTCCCCTAATTGTGGGGCAAAAAGGCAGAAATTCCCGATATGTTGGGGCAAAAAGACAGAAATTCTCCTTATTTTCGGGCAAAACTCAGAAATTCCATTTATTTTGGGGCAAAATTCCAGAAATTTCCCTTATTTTGGGGCAAAATTGCAGAAATTTCACTTATTTCAGGGCAAAATTCAAAAATTGCTTTTATTTTGGGGCAAAAAGACAGAAATTCCATTTACTTTTGGGTAAAAAGGCAGAAATTTCACTTATTTTGAGGTAAGAAGGCAGAAATTCCTCTTATTTTGCGGCAAAAATGAAGAAATTTCCCTTTTTTGTGGCAAAAGGTATATATTCCCCTTATTTTCGGGCAAAAAATCAGAAATTCCCCGTATTTTGGAGCACAATTGCAGAAAATCCCCTAATTGTGGGGCAAAAAGGCAGAAATTCCCATTATTTTGATGGCAAAAAGGCAGGAATTCACCTTATTTTGGGCTAAAATTGCAGAAATTTCACATATTTCAGGGCAAAAAGGCAGAAATTTCCCTTCATTTGGGGCAAAAATGAAGAAATTTCCCTTTTTTATGGCAAAAAGGTATGCATTCCCCTTATTTTCGGCAAAAAGGCAGAAATTCCCCGTATTTTGGAGCAAAATTGCAGAAATTCCCCTAATTGTGGGGCAAAAAGGCAGAAATTCTCTTTATTTTGGGGCAAAACTCAGAAATTCCACTTATTTTGGGGCAAAATTCCAGAAATTTCCCTTATTTTGGGGCAAAATTGCAGAAATTTCACTTATTTTGGGGCAAAATTGCAGAAATTTCACTTATTTCAGGTAAAAATGGCAGAAATTTTTCTTATTTTGGGGCAAAAAGGCAGAATTTCCTAATATTTTGTGGCAAAAATGCAGAAATTCCCCTTATTTTGAGGTAAAAAGGCTTAAATTCCCCTTATTTTGGGGCAAAAAGGCAGAAATTTTTCTTATTTTGGGGCAAAATTGCAGACATTTCACTTATTTCAGGGTAATAAGTCAGAAATTTTCCTTATTTTGGGGCAAAAAAGACAGAAATTCCCTTTGTTTTGGGGGGAAAATACAGAAATTCCACTTCTTTGAAGGCAAAAAGGCAGAAATTCCACTTATTTTGGAGCAAAAATGAAGAAATTCCCCTAATTGTTGGGCAAAAAGGCAGAAATTCCCTATATGTTGGGGCAAAAAGACAGAAATTCTCCTTATTTTGGGGCAAAACTCAGAAATTCCACTTATTTTGGGGCAAAATTGCAGGAATTTACCTTATTTTGGGGCAAAATTGCAGAAATTTCCCTTATTTGGGGCAAAATAGCAGAAATTTCACTTATTTTCAGGTAAAAAGGCTGAAATATCCTTTATTTTGGGGCAAAAAGGAAGAAATTCCCCTTATTTTGGGGCAAAAAGGCTGAAATTCTTATTTTGAGGTTAAATGCTGAAATTCCCCATATTTTGGGGCAAAAGGCAAAACTTCTTCTTATTTTGGGGCAAAGAGGCACAAATTTCCCTTATTTTCGGGCAAAATTGCAGAAATTTCATTTATTTCAGGGCAAAAAGTCAGAAATTCCTTTTATTTTGGGGCAAAGAGCAGAAATTTCTTTTATTATGGTACAAAATTGAAGAAATTTTTCTTATTATGAAACAAAAAGGCAGAAAATTCCCCTTATTTTGAGGCAAAAAGCAGAAATTATTCTTATTTTGAGGTAAAATGCAGAAATTCTTTTTATTTTGGGGCTAAAAGGCAGAAATTCCCCGTATTTTGAAGCAAAATTGCAGAAATTCTCATAATTTTCGGGCAGAAAGGCAGAAATTCCCCTTATTTTGGGGCAAAAATACTGAAAATCTCCTTTATCGGGAGCAAACAGTCAGAAATTCCCCTTATTTTGGGGCAAAATTGCAGAAATTTCCTTTACATTGTGGCAAAATTGCAGAAATTTCTTTTATTTTGGGGCAAAATTGCAGAAATTTCCCTTATTTTGGGGCAAAATTGCAGAAATTTCCCTTATTTTGGGGCAAAATTGCAGAAATTTCACTTATTTCAGGGAAAAAAGGCGGAAATTTTTTTTGGGGGGCAAAAAGGCAGAAATTTCTTTTATTTTGGTACAAAATTGCAGAAATTTTTCTTATTTTGGGGCAAAAAGTCAGAAATTCCCCATATTTTGGGGCAAAAAGGCAGAAATTCCCCTTATTTTTAGGTAAAAAGGCTGAAATTCCTCTTATTTTGGGGCAAAAAGACAGAAATTTTGTTTATTTTGGGGAAAAGGCAGAAATTGCACTTATTTTGAGTCAAAAAGGTGGAAAATCCCCTTATTTTGGGGCAAAAATGAAGAAATTTACTTTTTTTATGGCAAAAAGGTATACATTCCCTTTATTTTCAGGCAAAAAGGCAGAAATTACCCGTATTTTGGAGCAAAATTGCAGAAATTCCTCTAATTTTTGGGCAAAAAGGCAGAAATTCCCCTTATTTTGGGGTAAAACTGCAGAAATTTCACTTATTTTACGGCAAAATGTCAGAAATTCCCCTTATTTTCGGCAAAAAAGGCAGAAAATCCCCTTATTTTAGGGCAAAATTGCAGAAATTTCCCTTATTTGGGGGCAAAAACAGAAATTCCCCTTCTTTTGAGGCAAAATTGCAGAAATTTCCCTTATTATGGGGAAAAATTGCAGAAATTTCCCTTATTTTAGGACAAAATTGCAGAAATTTCACTTATTTCAGAGAAAAAATGCAAAAATTTTTCTTATTTTGGGGCAAAAAGGCAGAAATTCCAATTATTTTGGGGCAAAAAGGCAGAAATTCACCTTATTTTGGGTTAAAATATCAGAAATTTCACATATTTCAGGGCAAAATGGCAGAAATTCCCCTTATTTGGGGGCAATAAGGCAGAAATTTCCCTTCTTTTGGGATAAAATTGCAGAAATTTCCCTTATTTGGGGGCAAAAAGGCAGAAAATCCACTTAATTTCGGGTAAAAAGGCAGAAATTCTTCGTATTTTGAAGCAAAATTGCAGAAACTCCCCTAATTTTGGGGCAAAAAGGCAGAAATTCCCTTTATTTTGGGGCAAAAATAGAGAAATTCTCCTTATTTTGGTGCAAAAATCAGAAATTTCCCTTATTTTGGGGCAAAATTATAGAAATTTCTTTTATTTTGTTACAGACTTGCAGAAATTTTTCTTATTTTGGGGCAAAAAGGCTAAAATTCTACTTATTTTGAGGTAAAATCCTGAAATTCCACATATTTTGGGGCAAAAAGGCAGAAATTCCCCTCATTTGGGGGCAAAAAGGCACATATTTCCCTTATTTTCGGGCATAATTGCAGGAATTTCATTTATTTCAGGGCAAAAAGTCAGAAATTCCTTTTATTTTGGGGCAAAAAGCAGAAATTTCTTTTATTATGGTACAAAATTGAAGAAATTTTTCGTATTTTGAAACAAAAAGGCAGAAAATTCCCCTTATTTTGAGGCAAAAGGCAGAAATTATTCTTATTTTGAGGTAAAATGCAGAAATTCTTTTTATTTTGGGGCTAAAAGGCAGAAATTCCTCGTATTTTGAAGCAAAATTGCAGAAATTCTCATAATTTTCGGGCAAAAAGGCAGAAATTCTCCCTATTTTGGGGCAAAAAGACAGAAAATCTCCTTTTTCGGGAGCAAACAGTCAGAAATTCCCCTTATTTTGGGGCAAAATTGCAGAAATTTCCTTTACATTGGGGCAATATTGCAGAAATTTCCCTTATTTTGAGGCAAAATTGCAGAAATTTCACTTATTTCAGGGAAAAAAGGCGGAAATTTTTTTTGCGGGGAAAAAAGGCAGAAATTTTTTTTTATTTTGGTACAAAATTGCAGAAATTTTTATTATTTTGGGGCAAAGAGTCAGAAATTCCCCATATTTTGGTGCAAAAAGGCTGAAATTCCCCTTATGTTGAGGTAAAATCCTGAAATTCCCCATATTTTGGGGCAAAAAGGCAGAAATTCCCCTCATTTGGGGGCAAAAAGGCACAAATTTCCCTTATTTTCAGGCATAATTGCAGGAATTTCATTTATTTCAGGGCAAAAAGTCAGAAATTCCTTTTATTTTGGGGCAAAAAGCAGAAATTTCTTTTATTTTGATACAAAATTGTAGAAATTTTCCTTATTTTGGAACAAAAAGGCAAAAATTACCCATATTTTGGGGAAAAAGGCAGAAATTCTTCTTATTTTGAGGTAAAAAGGCTGAAATTCCCGTTATTTTGGGGCAAAAAGGCAGAAATTCTCTTTACTTTGTGGCAAAAAGGCAGAAATTCCCGTTAATTGGGGCAGAAAAGCAGAAATTTTCCTTATTTAAAGGCAATAGGGCAGAAATTCCCTATATTTTGTGGCAAAAATACAGAAATTCCCCTTATTTAGAGGTAAAATGATGAAATTCCCCTTATTTTCGGCAAAAAGGCAGAAATTCCTATTATTTTGGGACAAAATTGCAGAAATTTCAATTATTTCAGGGCAAAAAGTCAGAAATTTGCCTTATTTTGGGGCAAAAAGCAGAAATTCCCCTAATTTTGGGGCCAAAAACAGAAATTCCCCTTATTTTGGGGTAAAATTGCAGAAATTTCAAATATTTCAGGGCAAAAAGGCAGAAATTCCACTTTATTTCAGGCAGTAATGCAGAAATTCCCCGTATTTTAAAGCTAAATTTCAGAAATTCCCCTTATATTGGTGCAAAAATGCAGAAATTCCTTTTATTTTTGTGCAATAAGGCAGATTTCCCCGTATTTTGAAGCAAAATTGCACATATTCCCCTAATTTTGAGGGAAAATGCAGAAATTCACATTATTTTTGAACAAAAAGACAGAAATTCTCCTTATTTCAGTACAAGAAGTCAGAAATTCCCCTTATTTTGGGGCAAAATTGCAGAAATTTCACTTATTTCAGAGAAAAAGCACAGAAATTTCTCTTATTTTGGGGAAAAAGGCAGAAATTTCTTTTATTTTGGTACAAAATTGCAGAAATTTTCTTTATTTTGGGGAAAATGCAGAAATTCCCCATATTTTTGGGCAAAAAGGCAGAGAAACCCTTATTATGAGGTAAAATGCTAAAATTCCCCTTATTTTGAGGCAAAAAGACAGAAATTCCCTTTCTTTTGTGGCAAAAAGGCAGAAATTTCCCTTATTTTGGGGCAAAATTGCAGAAATTTCACCTATTTCAGGGAAATATTCAAAAATTCCTTTTATTTTGGAACAAAAAGAGAGAAATTCCGTTTATTTTTGGGTAAAAAGGCAGAAATTTCAGTTATTTTGAGGTAAGAAGGCAGAAATGCCTCTTAATTTGCGGCAAAAATGAAGAAATTTCCCTTTTTTGTGGCAAAAGGTATACATTCCCCTTATTTTTGGGCAAAAAGGCAGAAATTCCCCGTATTTTGGAGCACAATTGCAGAAAATCCCCAAATTGTGGGGCAAAAAGGCAGAAATTCCCTATATGTTGGGGCAAAAAGACAAAAATTCTCCTTATTTTGGGACAAAACTCAGAATTTCCACTTATTTTGGGGCAAACTTCCAGAAATTTCCCTTATTTTGGGGCAAAATTGCAGAAATTTCACTTATTTTGGGGCAAAATTGCAGAAATTTCCCTTATTTCAGGTAAAAATGGCAGAAATTTTTCTTATTTTGGGGCAAAAAGGCAGAAATTCCTAATATTTTGTGGCAAAAATGCAGAAATTCCCCTTATTTTGAGGTAAAAAGGCTGAAATTCCCCTTATTTGGGTGCAAAAAGGCAGAAATTTTTCTTATTTTGGGGCAAAATTGCAGACATTTCACTTATTTCAGGGTAATAAGTCAGAAATTTTCCTTATTTTGGGGCAAAAAAGACAGAAAATTCCCTAATTGTGGGGCAAAAAGGCAGAAATTCCCTATATGTTGGGGCAAAAAGACAGAAATTCTCCTTATTTTGGGGCAAAACTCAAAAATTCCACTTATTTTGGGGCAAAATTGCAGGAATTTACCTTATTTTGGGGCAAAATTGCAGAAATTTTCCTTATTTGGGGCAAAATTGCAGAAATTTCACTTATTTTCAGGTAAAAAGACTGAAATATCCTTTATTTTGGGGCAAAAAGGAAGAAATTCCCCTTATTTTGGGGCAAAATTGCAGGAATTTACCTTATTTTGGGGCAAAAAGGCTGAAATTCTTCTTATTTTGAGGTAAAATGCTGAAATTCCCCATATTTTGGGGCAAAAGGCAAAAATTCTTCTTATTTTGGGGCAAAAAGGCACAAATTTCCCTTATTTTCGGGCAAAATTGCAGAAATTTCATTTATTTCAGGGCAAAAATTCAGAAATTCCTTTTATTTTGGGGCAAAGAGCAGAAATTTCTTTTATTATGGTACAAAATTGAAGAAATTTTTCTTATTTTGAAACAAAAAGGCAGAAAATTCCCCTTATTTTGAGGCAAAAGGCAGAAATTATTCTCAATTTGAGGTAAAATGCAGAAATTCCCTTTATTTTGGGGCTAGAAAGCAGAAATTCCCCGTATTTTGAAGCAAAATTGCAGAAATTCTCATAATTTTCGGGCAAAAGGCAAAAATTCTCCTTATTTTGGGGCAAAAAGACAGAAAATCTCCTTTTTTGGGAGCAAACAGTCAGAAATTTTCCTTATTTTGGGGCAAAATTGCAGAAATTTCCTTTACATTTGGGCAAAATTGCAGAAATTTCCATATTTTGGGGCAAAATTGCAGAAATTTCACTTATTTCATGGTAAAAAGGCAGAAATTATCCTTATTTTGGTGCAAAAATGCAGAAATTCCAAATATTTTGTGGCAAAAATGAAGAAATTCCCTTTATTTTGAGGTAAAAAGGCAGAAATTCCCCTTATTTGGGGGCAAAAAAAAGAAATTTCACTTATTTTGGGTCAAAAACTCAGAAATTCCACACTTTTTTGGTCAAAATTCCAGAAATTTCCCTGATTTTGGGGCAAAATTGCAGAAATTTCACTTATTTTGGTGCAAAATTGCAGAAATTTAACTTATTTCAGAAAAAAATTCAGAAATTTTCCTATTTTGGTGCAAAAAGGCAGAATTATCTTTTATTTTGGTACAAAATTGCAGAAATTTTTCTTATTTTGGGGCAAAGAGGCAGAAATTTCACTTATTTTGGGGCAAAATTGCAGTAATTTCACTTATTTTGGGGCAAAATTGCAGAAATTCCAAATATTTTGTGGCAAAAATGCAGAAATTCCCCTTATTTTAAGGTAAAAAGGCAGAAATTCCCCTTATTTGGGGGTAAAAAACAGAAATTTCCCTTATTTTGGGGCAAAATTGCAGAAATTTCACTTATTTTGGGGCAAAATTGCAGAAATTTCACTTATTTCAGAAAAAAATTCAGAAATTTTCCTATTTTGGTGCAAAAAGGCAGAAATTTCTATTTTGGTACAAAATTGCAGAAATTTTTCTTTTTTTGGGGCAAAAACTCACAAATCTCCCATATTTTGGGGAAAAAATGCAGAAATTCCTCTTATTTTGAGGTAAAAAGGTAGAAATTTCCCTTATTTGGGGGAAAAAGGCAGAAATTTTCCTTATTTTGAGGCAAAATTGCAGAAATTTCACTTATTTCAGGGTAATAAGTCAGAAATTTTCCTTATTTTGGGGCAAAAAAGACAGAAATTCCCTTTGTTTTGGGGGGAAAAGACAGAAATTCCACTTTTTTAGCGGCAAAAAAGCAGAAATTCCTTTTATTTTGGAGTAAAAATGAAGAAATTTCTTTTTTTTGTGGCAAAAGATATACATTCCTTTTATTTTCAGGCTAAAAAGCAGAAATTCCCCGTATTTTGGAGCAAAATTGCAGAAATTCCCCTAATTGTGGGGCAAAAAGGCAGAAATTTCCAATATGTTAGGGCAAAAAGACAGAAATTCTTTTTATTTTGGGGCTAAACTCAGAAATTCCACTTATTTTGGGGCAAAGTTACAGAAATTTCCCTTATTTTGGGGCAAAATTGCAGAAATTTCACTTATTTTGGTGCAAAATTGCAGAAATTTCACTTATTTCAGGGAAAAAAGGCAGAAATTTTCCTCATTTTGGGGCCAAAAAGACAGAAATTCCCTTTGTTTTGGGGGAAAAAGACAGAAATTCCACTTATTTAGAGGCAAAAAAGCAGAAATTCCTCTTATTTTGGAGCAAAAATGAAGAAATTTCCTTTTTTTATGGCAAAAAGGTATGCATTCTTCTTATTTTCGGGCAAAAAGGCAGAAATTCCCAGTATTTTGGAGCAAAATTGCAGAAATTCCCCTAATTGTGGGGCAAAAAGGCAGAAATTCCCTATATGTTGGGGCAAAAAGAAACAAATTCTTCTTATTTTGGATCAAAACTCAGAAATTCCACTGATATTGGGGCAAAATTCCAGAAATTTCCCTTATTTTGGGGCAAAATTGCAGAAATTTCACTTATTTTGGGGCAAAATTGCAGAAATTTCACTTATTTCAGAAAAAAAAGCAGAAATTTTCTTATTTTGGTGCAAAAAGGCGGAAATTTCTTTTATTTTGGTACAAAATTGCAGAAATTTTTCTTATTTTGGGGCAAAAAGGCAGAAATCTCCCATATTTTGTGGCAAAAATGCAGAAATTCCTCTTATTTTGAGGTAAAAAGTCTGAAATTCCCCTTATTTGGAGGCAAAAAGGCAGAAATTTTTCTTATTTTGGGGCAAAATTGCAGAAATTTCACTTATTTCAGAGTAGTCAGTCAGAAATTTTTCTTATTTTGGGGCAAAAAAGCAGAAATTCCTTTTATTTTGGAGTAAAAATGAAGAAATTTCTTTTTTGTGGCAAATGGTATACATTCCCCTTGTTTTCAGGCTAAAAAGCAGAAATTACCCGTATTTTGGAGCAAAATTGCAAAAATTCCGCTAATTGTGGGGCAAAAAGGCAGAAATTCCCTGTAAGTTAGAGCAAAAAAACAGAAAATCTCCTTATTTTGGGGCAAAACTCAGAAATTCCACTTACTTTGGGGCAAAATTCCAAAAATTTCCCTTATTTTGGGCCAAAATTGCAGAAATTTCACTTATTTTGAGGCAAAATTGCATAAATTTCACTTATTTCAGGGTAATAAGTCAGAAATTTTCCTTATTTTGGGGCAAAAAACACAGAAATTCCCTTTGTTTTGGGGGAAAAAGACAGAAATTCCACTTTTTTAGAGGCAAAAAAGCAGAAATTCCTTTTATTTTGGAGTAAAAATGAAGAAATTTCCCTTTTTTGTGGCAAAATGTATACATTCCACTTATTTTTGGGCTAAAAAGCTGAAATTACCCGTATTTTGGAGCAAAATTGCAGAAATTCCCCTAATTGTGGGGCAAAATGCAGAAATTCCCTATATGTTAGGGCAAAAAGACAGAAATTCTCCCTATTTTGGGGCAAAACTCAGAAATTCCACTTATTTTGGGGCAAAATTGCAGAAATTTCACTTATTTCAGAAAAAAAAGCAGAAATTTTCTTATTTTGGTGCAAAAAGGCGGAAATTTCTTTTATTTTGGTACAAAATTGCAGAAATTTTTCTTATTTTGGGGCAAAAAGGCAGAAATCTCCCATATTTTGGGGCAAAAATGCAGAAATTCCTCTTATTTTGAGGTAAAAAGGCTGAAATTCCCCTTATTTGGAGGCAAAAAGGCAGAAATTTTTCTTATTTTGGGGCAAAATTGCAGAAATTTCACTTATTTCACAGTAGTCAGTCAGAAATTTTTCTTATTTTGGGGCAAAAAAGCAGAAATTCCTTTTATTTTGGAGTAAAAATGAAGAAATTTCTTTTTTGTGGCAAATGGTATACATTCCCCTTATTTTCAGGCTAAAAAGCAGAAATTACCCGTATTTTGGAGCAAAATTGCAAAAATTCCACTAATTGTGGGGCAAAAAGGCAGAAATTCCCTGTAAGTTAGAGCAAAAAAACAGAAAATCTCCTTATTTTGGGGCAAAACTCAGAAATTCCACTTACTTTGGGGCAAAATTCCAAAAATTTCCCTTATTTTGGGCCAAAATTGCAGAAATTTCACTTATTTTGAGGCAAAATTGCATAAATTTCACTTATTTCAGGGTAATAAGTCAGAAATTTTCCTTATTTTGGGGCAAAAAACACAGAAATTCCCTTTGTTTTGGGGGAAAAAGACAGAAATTCCACTTTTTTAGAGGCAAAAAAGCAGAAATTCCTTTTATTTTGGAGTAAAAATGAAGAAATTTCCCTTTTTTGTGGCAAAATGTATACATTCCACTTATTTTTGGGCTAAAAAGCTGAAATTACCCGTATTTTGGAGCAAAATTGCAGAAATTCCCCTAATTGTGGGGCAAAATGCAGAAATTCCCTATATGTTAGGGCAAAAAGACAGAAATTCTCCCTATTTTGGGGCAAAACTCAGAAATTCCACTTATTTTGGGGCAAAATTGCAGAAATTTCACTTATTTCAGAAAAAAAAGCAGAAATTTTCTTATTTTGGTGCAAAAAGGCGGAAATTTCTTTTATTTTGGTGCAAAATTGCAGAAATTTTTCTTATTTTGGGGCAAAAAGGCAGAAATCTCCCATATTTTGTGGCAAAAATGCAGAAATTCCTCTTATTTTGAGGTAAAAAGTCTGAAATTCCCCTTATTTGGAGGCAAAAAGGCACAAATTTTTCTTATTTTGGGGCAAAATTGCAGAAATTTCACTTATTTCAGAGTAGTCAGTCAGAAATTTTTCTTATTTTGGGGCAAAAAAGCAGAAATTCCTTTTATTTTGGAGTAAAAATGAAGAAATTTCTTTTTTGTGGCAAATGGTATACATTCCCCTTATTTTCAGGCTAAAAAGCAGAAATTACCCGTATTTTGGAGCAAAATTGCAAAAATTCCACTAATTGTGGGGCAAAAAGGCAGAAATTCCCTGTAAGTTAGAGCAAAAAAACAGAAAATCTCCTTATTTTGGGGCAAAACTCAGAAATTCCACTTACTTTGGGGCAAAATTCCAAAAATTTCCCTTATTTTGGGCCAAAATTGCAGAAATTTCACTTATTTTGAGGCAAAATTGCATAAATTTCACTTATTTCAGGGTAATAAGTCAGAAATTTTCCTTATTTTGGGGCAAAAAACACAGAAATTCCCTTTGTTTTGGGGGAAAAAGACAGAAATTCCACTTTTTTAGAGGCAAAAAAGCAGAAATTCCTTTTATTTTGGAGTAAAAATGAAGAAATTTCCCTTTTTTCTGGCAAAATGTATACATTCCACTTATTTTTGGGCTAAAAAGCTGAAATTACCCGTATTTTGGAGCAAAATTGCAGAAATTCCCCTAATTGTGGGGCAAAATGCAGAAATTCCCTATATGTTAGGGCAAAAAGACAGAAATTCTCCTTATTTTGGGGCAAAACTCAGAAATTCCACTTATTTTGGGGCAAAATTCCAGAAATTTCCCTTATTTTGTGGCAAAATTGCCGAAATTTCACTTATTTTGGGGCAAAATTGCAGAAATTTCACTTATTTCATGGTAAAAAGGCAGAAATTTTCCTCATTTTGGGGCAAAAATGCAGAGATTCCAAATATTTTGTGGTAAAATTGCAAAAATTCCCCTTATTTTGAGGTAAAAAGGCAGAAATTCCCCTTATTTGGGGGCAAAAAGCAGAAATTTCCCTTATTCTGGGACAAAATTGCAGAAATTTCACTTATTTCAGGGTAATAAGTCAGAAATTTTCCTTATTTGGGGCAAAAAAGACAGATATTCCCTTTGTTTTGGGGGAAAAAGTCAGAAATTCCACTTATTTAGAAGCAAAAAAGCAGAAATTCCCCTTATTTTGGAGCAAAAATGAAGAAATTTCCTTTTTTTGTGGCAAAAGGTATGCATTCTTCTTATTTTCAGGCTAAAAAGCAGAAATTCCCCGTATTTTGGAGCAAAATTGCTGAAATTCCCCTAATTGTGGGACAAAAAGTCAGAAATTCCCTATATGTTTGGGCAAAAAGACAGAAATTCTCCTTATTTTAGAGCAAAACTCAGAAATTTCACTTATTTTGACGCAAAATTGCAGAAATTTCACTTATTTCAGAAAAAAAAGCAGAAATTTTCTTAATTTGGGGCAAAAAGGCAGAAATTTCTCATATTTTGGGGCAAAAATGCAGAAAATCCCCTTATTTTGAGGTAAAAAGTCTAAAATTCCCCTTATTTGGTTGCAAAAAGCAGAAATTTCCCTTATTTTGGGGCAAAATTGCAGATATTTCATTTATTTCAGGGTAATAAGTCAGAAATTTTCCTTATTTTGGGGCAAAAAAGACACAAATTCTCCTTATTTTGGGTCAAAACTCAGAAATTCTACTGATATTGGGGCAAAATTCCAGAAATTTCCCTTATTTTAGGGCAAAATTGCAGAAATTTCACTTATTTTTGGGCAAAATTGCAGAAATTTCACTTATTTCAGAAAAAAAAGCAGAAATTTTATTTTGGTGCAAAAAGGCGGAAATTTCTTTTATTTTGGTACAAAATTGCAGAAATTTTTCTTATTTTGGGGCAAAAAGACAGAAATCTCCCATATTTTGGGGCAAAAATGCAGAAATTTCTCTTATTTTGAGGTAAAAAGGCTGAAATTCCCCTTATTTGGGGGCAAAAAGGCAGAAATTTCCCTTATTTTGGGGCAAAATTGCAGAAATTTCACTTATTTCAGGGTAATAAGTCAGAAATTTTCCTTATTTTGGGGCAAAAAAGACAGAAATTCCCTTTGTTTTGGGGGAAAAAGACAGAAATTCCACTTATTTAGAGGCAAAAAAGCTGAAATTCCCCTTATTTTGTAGCAAAACTGAAGAAATTTCTATTTTTTATGGCAAAAAGGTATGCATTCTTCTTATTTTCGGGCAAAAAGGCAGAAATTCCCCGTATTTTGGAGCAAAATTGCAGAAATTCCCCTAATTGTGGGCAAGAAGGGGGAAATTCCCTATATGTTGGGGCAAAAAGACAGAAATTCTCCTTATTTTGGGGCAAAACTCAGAAATTCCACTTATTTTGGTGCAAAATTCCAGAAATTTCCCTTATTTTAGGGCAAAATTGCAGAAATTTCACTTATTTTGGGGCAAAATTGCAGAAATTTAACTTATTTCAGAAAAAAATTCAGAAATTTTTCTATTTTGGTGCAAAAAGGCAGAAATTTCTTTTATTTTGGTACAAAATTGCAGAAATTTTTCTTATTTTGAGGCAAAAATGCAGAAATTCCTCTTATTTTGAGGTAATAAGGCTGAAATTTCCCTTATTTGGGGGCAAAAAGGCAGAAATTTCCCTTATTTTGAGGCAAAATTGCAGAAATTTCACTTATTTCAGGGTAATAAGTCAGAAATTTTCTTTATTTTGGGGCAAAAAAGACAGAAATTCCCTTTGTTTTGGGAGAAAAAGACAGAAATTCCACTTTTTTAGAGGCAAAAAAGCAGAAATTCCTTTTATTTTGGAGTAAAAATGAAGAAATTTCCCTTTTTTGTGGCAAAAGGTATGCATTCCACTTATTTTTGGGCTAAAAAGCAGAAATTACCCGTATTTTGGAGCAATATTGCAGAAATTCCCCTAATTGTGGGGCAAAGAGGCAGAAATTCCCTATATGTTAGGGCAAAAAGACAGAAATTCTCCTTATTTTGGGGCAAAACTCAGAAATTCTACTTATTTTGGGGCAAAATTCCAGAAATTTCCCTTATTTTGGGGCAAAATTGCAGAAATTTCACTTATTTTGGGGCAAAATTGCAGAAATTTCACTTATTTCAGGGTAATAAGTCAGAAATTTTCCTTATTTTGGGGCCAAAAAGACAGAAATTCCCTTTGTTTTGGGGGGGAAAAGACAGAAATTCCACTTATTTAGAGGCAAAAAAGCAGAAATTCCTCTTATTTTGGAGCAAAATTGCAGAAATTCCCCTAATTGTGGGGCAAAAAGGCAGAAATTCCCTATATGTTGGGGCAAAAAGAAACAAATTCTCCTTATTTTGGGTCAAAACTCAGAAATTCCACTGACATTGGGGCCAAATTCCAGAAATTTCCCGTATTTTGGGGCAAAATTGCAGAAATTTCACTTATTTTGGGGCAAAATTGCAGAAATTTCACTTATTTCCGAAAAAAAAAGCACGAATTTTCCTATTTTGGTGCAAAAAGGCGGAAATTTCTTTTATTTTGGTACAAAATTGCAGAAATTTTTCTTATTTTGGGGCAAAAATGCAGAAATCTCCCATATTTTGGGGCAAAAATGCAGAAATTTCTCTTATTTTGAGGTAAAAAGGCTGAAATTCCCCTTATTTTGGAGCAATATTGCAGAAATTCCCCTAATTGTGGGGCAAAAAGGCAGAAATTCCCTATATGTTAGGGCAAAAAGACAGAAAATCTCCTTATTTTGGGGCAAAACTCAGAAATTCTACTTATTTTGGGGCAAAATTCCAGAAATTTCCCTTATTTTGGGGCAAAATTGCAGAAATTTCACTTATTTTGGGGCAAAATTGCAGAAATTTCACTTATTTCAGGGTAATAAGTCAGAAATTTTCCTTATTTTGGGGCCAAAAAGACAGAAATTCCCTTTGTTTTGGGGGGGAAAAGACAGAAATTCCACTTATTTAGAGGCAAAAAAGCAGAAATTCCTCTTATTTTGGAGCAAAATTGCAGAAATTCCCCTAATTGTGGGGCAAAAAGGCAGAAATTCCCTATATGTTGGGGCAAAAAGAAACAAATTCTCCTTATTTTGGGTCAAAACTCAGAAATTCCACTGACATTGGGGCCAAATTCCAGAAATTTCCCGTATTTTGGGGCAAAATTGCAGAAATTTCACTTATTTTGGGGCAAAATTGCAGAAATTTCACTTATTTCCGAAAAAAAAAAGCAGGAATTTTCCTATTTTGGTGCAAAAAGGCAAAAATTTCTTTTATTTTGGTACAAAATTGCAGAAATTTTTCTTATTTTGGGGCAAAAATGCAGAAATCTCCCATATTTTGGGGCAAAAATGCAGAAATTTCTCTTATTTTGAGGTAAAAAGGCTGAAATTCCCCTTATTTTGGAGCAATATTGCAGAAATTCCCCTAATTGTGGGGCAAAAAGGCAGAAATTCCCTATATATTAGGGCAAAAAGACAGAAAATCTCCTTATTTTGGGGCAAAACTCAGAAATTCTACTTATTTTGGGGCAAAATTCCAGAAATTTCCCTTATTTTGGGGCAAAATTGCAGAAATTTCACTTATTTTGGGGCAAAATTGCAGAAATTTCACATATTTCAGGGTAATAAGTCAGAAATTTTCCTTATTTTGGGGCCAAAAAGACAGAAATTCCCTTTGTTTTGGGGGGGAAAAGACAGAAATTCCACTTATTTAGAGGCAAAAAAGCAGAAATTCCTCTTATTTTGGAGCAAAATTGCAGAAATTCCCCTAATTGTGGGGCAAGAAGGGAGAAATTCCCTATATGTTGGGGCAAAAAGAAACAAATTCTCCTTATTTTGGGTCAAAACTCAGAAATTCTACTGATATTGGGGCAAAATTCCAGAAATTTCCCTTATTTTGGGGCAAAATTGCAGAAATTTCACTTATTTTTGGGCAAAATTGCAGAAATTTAACTTATTTCAGAAAAAAAGCAGAAATTTTCTTATTTTGGTGCAAAAAGGTGGAAATTTCTTTTATTTTGGTCCAAAATTGCAGAAATTTTTCTTATTTTGGGGCAAAAAGGCAGAAATCTCCCATATTTTGGGGCAAAAATGCAGAAATTTCTCTTATTTTGAGGTAAAAAGGCTGAAATTCCCCTTATTTGGGGGCAAAAAGGCAGAAATTTCCCTAATTTTGGGGCAAAATTGCAGAAATTTCACTTATTTCAGGGTAATAAGTCAGAAATTTTCCTTATTTTGGGGCAAAAAAGACAGAAATTCCCTTTCTTTTAGGGGAAAAAGACAGAAATTCCACTTATTTAGAGGCAAAAAAGCAGAAATTCCCCTTATTTTGTAGCAAAACTGAAGAAATTTCTATTTTTTATGGCAAAAAGGTATGCATTCTTCTTATTTTCGGGCAAAAAGGCAGAAATTCCCCGTATTTTGGAGCAAAATTGCAGAAATTCCCCTAATTGTGGGGCAAAAAGGCAGAAATTCCCTATATGTTGGGGCAAAAAGACAGAAATTCTCCTTATTTTGGGGCAAAACTCAGAAATTCCACTTATTTTGGTGCAAAATTCCAGAAATTTCCCTTATTTTAGGGCAAAATTGCAGAAATTTCACTTATTTTGGGGCAAAATTGCAGAAATTTAACTTATTTCAGAAAAAAATTCAGAAATTTTTCTATTTTGGTGCAAAAAGGCAGAAATTTCTTTTATTTTGGTACAAAATTGCAGAAATTTTTCTTATTTTGGGGCAAAAAGGCAGAAATCCCCCATATATTGAGGCAAAAATGCAGAAATTCCTCTTATTTTGAGGTAATAAGGCTGAAATTTCCCTTATTTGGGGGCAAAAAGGCAGAAATTTCCCTTATTTTGAGGCAAAATTGCAGAAATTTCACTTATTTCAGGGTAATAAGTCAGAAATTTTCTTTATTTTGGGGCAAAAAAGACAGAAATTCCCTTTGTTTTGGGAGAAAAAGACAGAAATTCCACTTTTTTAGAGGCAAAAAAGCAGAAATTCCTTTTATTTTGGAGTAAAAATGAAGAAATTTCCCTTTTTTGTGGCAAAAGGTATGCATTCCACTTATTTTTGGGCTAAAAAGCAGAAATTACCCGTATTTTGGAGCAATATTGCAGAAATTCCCCTAATTGTGGGGCAAAGAGGCAGAAATTCCCTATATGTTAGGGCAAAAAGACAGAAATTCTCTTTATTTTTGGGGCAAAACTCAGAAATTCCATTTATTTTGGGGCAAAATTCCAGAAATTTCTCTTATTTTGGGGCAAAATTGCAGAAATTTCACTTATTTTGGGGCAAAATTGCAGAAATTTCACTTATTTCATGGTAAAAAGGCGGAAATTTTCCTTATTTTGATGCAAAAATGCAGAAATTCCAAATATTTTGTTGCAAAAATGAAGAAATTCCCTTTATTTTGAGGTAAAAAGGCAGAAATTCCCCTTATTTGGGGGCAAAAAAAAGAAATTTCACTTATTTTGGGGCAAAAACTCAGAAATTCCACACTTTTTTGGTCAAAATTCCAGAAATTTCCCTTATTTTGGGGCAAAATTGCAGAAATTTCACTTATTTTGGTGCAAAATTGCAGAAATTTAACTTATTTCAGAAAAAAATTCAGAAATTTTCCTATTTTGGTGCAAAAAGGCAGAATTATCTTTTATTTTGGTACAAAATTGCAGAAATTTTTCTTATTTTGGGGCAAAAAGGCAGAAATCTCCCATATTTTGGGGCAAAAATGAAGATATTCCTCTTATTTTGAGGTAAAAAGGCTGAAATTTCCTTTATTTGGGGGCAAAAAGGCAGAAATTTCCCTTATTTTGAGGAAAATTGCAGAAATTTCACTTATTTCAGGGTAATAAGTCAGAAATTTTCGTTATTTTGGGGCAAAAAAGACAGAAATTCCCTTTGTTTTTGGGGAAAAAGACAGAAATTCCACTTTTTTAGAGGCAAAAAAGCAGAAATTCCTTTTATTTTGGAGTAAAAATGAAGAAATTTCTTTTTTTGTGGCAAAAGGTATACATTCCACTTATTTTTGGGCTAAAAAGCAGAAATTACCCGTATTTTGGAGCAAAATTGCAGAAAATCCCCTAATTGTGGGGCAAAGAGGCAGAAATTCCCTATATGTTAGGGCAAAAAGACAGAAATTCTTTTTATTTTGGGGCAAAACTCAGAATTTCCACTTATTTTGGGGCAAAATTCCAGAAATTTCCCTTATTTTGGGGCAAAATTGCAGAAATTTCACTTTTTTTGGGGCAAAATTGCAGAAATTTCCCTTATTTCAGGTAAAAATGGCAGAAATTTTTCTTATTTTGGGGCAAAAAGGCAGAAATTCCTAATATTTTGTGGCAAAAATGCAGAAATTCCCCTTATTTTGAGGTAAAAAGGCTGAAATTCCCCTTATTTTGGGGGCAAAAAGGCAGAAATTTTTCTTATTTTGGGGCAAAATTGCAGACATTTCACTTATTTCAGGGTAATAAGTCAGAAATTTTCCTTATCTTGGGGCAAAAAAGACAGAAATTCCCCTAATTGTGGGGCAAAAAGGCAGAAATTCCCTATATGTTGGGGCAAAAAGACATAAATTCTCCTTATTTTGGGGCAAAACTCAAAAATTCCACTTATTTTGGGGCAAAATTGCAGGAATTTACCTTATTTTGGGGCAAAATTGCAGAAATTTTCCTTATTTGGGGCAAAATTGCAGAAATTTCACTTATTTTCAGGTAAAAAGACTGAAATATCCTTTATTTTGGGGCAAAAAGGAGGAAATTCCCCTTATTTTGGGGCAAAATTGCAGGAATTTTTCTTATTTTGGGGCAAAAAGGCTGAAATTCTTATTTTGAGGTAAAATGCTGAAATTCCCCATATTTTGGGGCAAAAGGCAAAAATTCTTCTTATTTTGGGGCAAAAAGGCACAAATTTCCCTTATTTTTGGGCAAAATTGCAGAAATTTCATTTATTTCAGGGCAAAAATTCAGAAATTCCTTTTATTTTGGGGCAAAGAGCAGAAATTTCTTTTATTATGGTACAAAATTGAAGAAATTTTTCTTATTTTGAAACAAAAAGGCAGAAAATTCCCCTTATTTTGAGGCAAAAGGCAGAAATTATTCTCAATTTGAGGTAAAATGCAGAAATTCCCTTTATTTTGGGGCTAGAAAGCAGAAATTCCCCGTATTTTGAAGCAAAATTGCAGAAATTCTCATAATTTTCGGGCAAAAAGGCAGAAATTCTCCTTATTTTGGGGCAAAAAGACAGAAAATCTCCTTTTTTGGGAGCAAACAGTCAGAAATTTTCCTTATTTTGGGGCAAAATTGCAGAAATTTCCTTTACATTGGCACAAAATTGCAGAAATTTCCTTTACATTGGGGCAAAATTGCAGAAATTTCCATATTTTGGGGCAAAATTGCAGAAATTTCACTTATTTCAGGGAAAAAAGGCGAAAATTTTTTTTGGGGGGCAAAAAGGCAGAAATTTTTTTTATTTTGGTACAAAATTGCAGAAATTTTTCTTATTTTGGGGCAAAAAGTCAGAAATTCCTCATATTTTGGGGCAAAAAGGCAGAAATTCCCCTTATTTTGAGGTAAAAAGGCTGAAATTCCCCTTATTTTGGGGCAAAAAGACAGAAATTTCGTTTATTTTGGGGAAAAGGCAGAAATTGCACTTATTTTGAGTCAAAAAGGTGGAAAATCCCCTTATTTTGGGGCAAAAATGAAGAAATTTGCTTTTTTTATGGCAAAAAGGTATACATTCCCTTTATTTTTGGGCAAAATGGCACAAATTCCCCGTATTTTGGAGCAACATTGCAGAAATTCCCCTAATTTTTGGGCAAAAAGGCAGAAATTCCCCTTATTTTGGGGTAAAACTGCAGAAATTTCACTTTTTTGCGGCAAAATGTCAGAAATTCCCATTATTTTCGGCAAAAAAAGCAGATAATCCCCTTATTTTAGGGAAAAATTGCAGAAATTTCTCTTATTTTGGGGCAAAATTGCAGAAATTTCACTTATTTCGCGGCAAAATGTCAGAAATTCCCCTTATTTTCGGCAAAAAAGGCAGAAAATTCCCGTATTTTGGAGAATAAATTGCAGAAATTCACCTAATTTTAGGGTAAAAAAATACAGTAATTTTCTTTATTTTTGGGCAAAAAGGCAGAAATTCTCCTTATTTTAGGGCAAAAAGGCAGAAATTCTTCTTATTTTAGGGCAAAATTGCAGAAATTTTCCTTATTTGGGGGCAAAAAACAGAAATTCCCCTTATTTTGGGGCAAAATTGCAGAAATTTCCCTTATTATGGGGAAAAATTGCAGAAATTTCCCTTATTTTAGGGCAGAATTGCAGAAATTTCACTTATTTCAGAGAAAAAAAGCAAAATTTTTCTTATTTTGGGGCAAAAAGGCAGAAATTCCCATTATTTTGGGGCAAAAAGTCAGAAATTCACCTTATTTTGGGGTAAAATTGCAGAAATTTCACATATTTCAGGGCAAAAAGACAGAAATTCCCCTTATTTTAAGGCAGAAAGGCAGAAATTCCCCTTATTTTGGAATAAAATTGCAGAAATTTTTTTTCTTTAGGGGCAAAAAGGCAGAAAATCCACTTAATTTCGGGTAAAATAGCAGAAATTCCTCTTATTTTGGAGCAAAATTGCAGAAACTCCCCTAATTTGGGGGCATAAAGGCAGAAATTCCCTTTATTTTGGGGCAAAAATAGAGAAATTCTCATTATTTTGGGGCAAAAATCAGAAATTTCCCTTATTTCGGGTCAAAATTTTAGAAATTTCTTTTATATTGTTACAGACTTGCAGAAATTTTTCTTATTTTGTGGCAAAAAGGCAGAAATTTCCCATATTTTGGTGCAAAAAGCCTAAAATTTCCTTTATTATGAGGTAAAATCCTGAAATTCCCCATATTTTGGGGCAAAAAGGCAGAAATTCCCCTCATTTGGAGGCAAAAATACACAAATTTCCCTTATTTTCGGGCATAATTGCAGGAATTTCATTTATTTCAGGGCAAAAAGTCAGAAATTCCTTTTATTTTGGGGCAAAAAGCAGAAATTTCTTTTATTTTGATACAAAATTGTAGAAATTTTCCTTATTTTGGAACAAAAAGGCAAAAATTACCCATATTTTGGGGAAAAAGGCAGAAATTCCCCTTATTTTGAGGTAAAAAGGCTGAAATTCCCGTTATTTTGGGGTAAAAAGGCAGAAATTCCCTTTACTTTGTGGCAAAAAGGCAGAAATTCCCGTTAATTGGGGCAGAAAAGCAGAAATTTTCCTTATTTAAGGCCAATAGGGCAGATATTCCCCATATTTTGTGGCAAAAAGGCAGAAATTCCCCTTATTTGGAGGTAAAATGATGAAATTCCCCTTTTTTCGGCAAAAAGGCAGAAATTCCTATTATTTTGGGGCAAAATTGCAGAAATTTCCTTTATTTTGGGGCAAAATTGCAGAAATTTCCCTTATTTTGGGGCAAAATTGCAGAAATTTCACTTATTTCAGGGAAAAAGCACAGAAATTTCCCTTATTTTGGGGCAAAAAGGCAGAAATTTCTTTTATTTTGGTACAAAATTGCAGAAATTTTCTTTATTTTGGGGCAAAAATGAAGAAATTCCCCATATTTTGGGGCAAAAAGGAAGGGATTCCCCTTATCATGAGGTAAAATGCTGAAATATCCCTTATTTTGGGGCAAAAAGACAGAAATTCCCTTTATTTTGTGGCAAAAGGCAAAAATTTCCCTTATTTTGGGGCAAAATTGCAGAAATTTCACTTATTTCAGGGCAAAATTTAAAAATTCCTTTTATTTTTGGGCAAAAAGAGAAATTTTGTTTATTTTTGGGTAAAAAGGCAGAAATTTCACTTATTGTGAGGTAAGAAGGCAGAAATTCCTCTTATTTTGGGGCAAAAATGAAGAAATTTCCCTTTTTTGTGGCAAAAGGTATATATTCTCCTTATTTTCGGGCAAAAAAGCAGAAATATCCCGTTTTTTGGAGCACAATTGCAGAAAATCCCCTAATTGTGGGGCAAAAAGGCAGAAATTCCCTATATGTTGGGGCAAAAAGACAGAAATTCTCCTTATTTTGGGGCAAAACTCAGAAATTCCACTTATTTTGGGGCAAAGTTCCAGAAATTTCCCTTATTTTGGGGCAAATTTGCAGAAATTTCACTTATTTTGGGGCAAAATTGCAGAAATTTCACTTATTTCAGATAAAAAAAAGGCAGAAATTTTTCTTATTTTGGGGCAAAAAGGCAGAAATTTCTAATATTTTGTGGCAAAAATGCAGAAATTCCCTTTATTTTGAGGTAAAAAGGCTGAAATTCCCCTTATTTGGGGGCAAAAAGGCAGAAATTTCCCTTATTTTGGGGCAAAATTGCAGAAATTTCACTTATTTCAGGGCAAAATTCAAAAATTCCTTTTATTTTGGGGCTAAAAGTCAGAAATTCTGTTTAATTTTGGGTAAAAAGGCAGAAATTTCACTTATTTTGAGGTAAGAAGGCAGAAATTCCTCTTATTTTGGGGCAAAAATGAAGAAATTTCCCTCTTTTGTGGCACAAGTTATACATTCCCCTTATTTTCGGGCAAAAAAGCAGAAATTCCCCGTATTTAGGAGCAAGATTGCAGAAAATCCCCTAATTGTGGGGCAAAAAGGCAGAAATTCCCTATATGTTGGGGCAAAAAGACAGAAATTCTCCTTATTTTGGGGCAAAACTCAGAAATTCCACTTATTTTGGGGCAAAATTCCAGAAATTTCCCTTATTTTGGGGCAAAATTGCAGAAATTTTACTTATTTTGGGGCAAAATTCCAGAAATTTCCCTTATTTTGGGGCAAAATTGCAGAAATTTTACTTATTTTGGGGCAAAATTGCAAACATTTCACTTATTTCAGGGTAATAAGTCAGAAATTTTCCTTATTTTGGGGCAAAAAACACAAAAATTCCCTTTGTTTTGGAAGGAAAATACAGAAATTCCACTTCTTTAGAGGCAAAAAGGCAGAAATTCCCCTTATTTTGAAGCAAAAATGAAGAAATTCCCCTAATTGTTGGGCAAAAAGGCAGAAATTCCCTATATGTTGGGGCAAAAAGACAGAAATTCTTCTTATTTTGGGACAAAACTCAGAAATTCCACTTATTTTGTGGCAAAATTGCAGGAATTTACCTTATTTTGAGGCAAAATTGCAGAAATTTCCCTTATTTGGGGCAAAACTGCAGAAATTTCTCTTATTTTCAGGTAAAAAGGCTGAAATATCCTTTATTTTGGGGCAAAAAGGAAGAAATTCCCCTTATTTTGGGGCAAAATTGCAGAAATTTTCCTTATTTTGGGGCAAAAAGGCTGAAATTCTTATTTTGAGGTAAAATGCTGAAATTCCCCATATTTTGGGGCAAAAGGCAAAACTTCTTTTTATTTTGGGGCAAAGAGGCACAAATTTCTCTTATTTTCGGGCAAAATTGCAGAAATTTCATTTATTTCAGGGCAAAAAGTCAGAAATTCCTTTTATTTTGGGGCAAAGAGCAGAAATTTCTTTTATTATGGTACAAAATTGAAGAAATTTTTCTTATTTTGAAACAAAAAGGCAGAAAATTCCCCTTATTTTGAGGCAAAAGGCAGAAATTATTCTCAATTTGAGGTAAAATGCAGAAATTCCCTTTATTTTGAGGCTAAAAAACAGAAATTCCCTGTATTTTGAAGCAAAATTGCAGAAATTCTCATAATTTTTGGGCAAAAAGGCAGAAATTCTCCTCATTATGGGGCAAAAAGACAGAAAATCTCCTTTTTCGGGAGCAAAAAGTCAGAAATTCCCCTTATTTTGGGGCAAAATTGCAGAAATTTCCTTTACATTGGGGCAAAATTGTAGAAATTTCCCTTATTTTGGGGCAAAATTGCATAAATTTCACGTATTTAAGGGAAAAAAGGCAGAAATTTTTTTGGGGGGGCAAAAAGGCAGAAATATTTTTAATTTTGGTACAAAATTGCAGAAATTTTTCTTATTTTGGGGCAAAAAGTCAGAAATTCCCTATATTTTGGGGCAAAAAGTCAGAAATTCCCCTTATTTTGAGGTAAAAAGGCTGAAATTCCCCTTATTTTGGGGTAAAAAGACAGAAATTTCGTTTATTTTGGGGAAAAGGCAGAAATTGCACTTATTTTGAGTCAAAAAGGTGGAAATTCCCCTTATTTTGGGGCAAAAATGAAGAAATTTGCTTTTTTATGGCAAAAGGTATACATTCCCTTTATTTTCGGGCAAAAAGGCAGAAATTCTTTGTATTTTGGAGCAAAATTGCAGAAATTCTCATAATTTTCGGGCAAAAAGGCAGAAATTCTCCTTATTTTGGGGCAAAAAGACAGAAAATCTCCTTTTTCGGGAGCAAACAGTCAGAAATTCCCCTTATTTTGGGGCAAAATTGCAGAAATTTCCTTTACATTGGGGCAAAATTGCAGAAATTTCCCTTATTTTGGGGCAAAATTGCAGAAATTTCACTTATTTCAGGGAAAAAATGCAGAAATTTTCCTCATTTTGGGGCAAAAATGAAGAAATTCCAAATATTTTGTTGCAAAAATGCAAAAATTCCCCTTATTTTGTGATAAAAAGGCAGAAATTTCCCTTATATGGGGGCAAAAAGCAGAAATTTCCCTTATTATGGGGCAAAATTGAAGAAATTTCACTTATTTCAGGGTAATAAGTCAGAAATTTTCCTTATTTGGGGCAAAAAAGACAGAAATTCCTTTTGTTTTGGGGGAAAAAGACAGAAATTCCACTTATTTAGAAGCAAAAAAGCAGAAATTCCCCTTATTTTGGAGCAAAAATGAAGAAATTTTTTTTTTTGTGGCAAAAGGTATGCATTCTTCTTATTTTCAGGCTAAAAAGCAGAAATTCCCCGTATTTTGGAGCAAAATGGCAGAAATTCCCCTAATTGTGGGGCAAAAAGAGAGAAATTCTTTTTATTTTGGGGCAAAACTCAGAAATTCCACTTATTTTGGGACAAAATTCCAGAAATTTCACTTATTTTGGGGCAAAATTGCAGAAATTTCACTTATTTTGGCAAAATTGCAGAAATTTAAATTATTTCAGAAAAAAAGCAGAAATTTTCTTATTTTGGTGCAAAAAGGCAGAAATTTCTTTTATTTTGGTACAAAATTGCAGAAATTTTTCTTATTTGGGGGCAAAAAGCAGAAATCCCCTATATTTTGGGGCAAAAATGCATAAATTCCTCTTATTTTGAGGTAAAAAGGCTGAAATTTCCCTTATTTGGGGGCAAAAAGACAGAAATTTCCCTTATTTTGAGGCAAAATTGCAGAAATTTCACTTATTTCAGGGTAATAAGTCAGAAATTTTTCTTACTTTGGGGCAAAAAACAGAAATTCCCTTTGTTTTGGGGGAAAAAGACAGAAATTCCACTTATTTAGAGGCAAAAAAGCAGAAATTCTTCTTTATTGGAGCAAAAATGAAGAAATTTATCTTTTTTTGTGGCAAAAGGTATACATTTCGCTTATTTTCGGGCTAAAAAGCAGAAATTCCCCGTATTTTGTATCAAAATTGCAGAAATTCCCCTTATTTTGGAGCAAAAATAAAGAAATTTCCCTTTTTTATGGTAAAAAGGTATGCATTCTTCTTATTTTCGGGCAAAAAGGCAGAAATTCCCCGTATTTTGGAGCAAAATTGCAGAAATTCCCCTAATTGTGGGGCAAAAAGGCAGAAATTCCCTATATGTTGGGGCAAAAAGACAGAAATTCTCCTTATTTTGGGGCAAAACTCAGAAATTCCACTAATTTTGGGGCAAAATTCCAGAAATTTCCCTTATTTTAGGGCAAAATTGCAGAAATTTCACTTATTTTGGGGCAAAATTGCAGAAATTTCACTTATTTCAGAAAAAAAAGCAGAATTTATTTATTTTGGTGCAAAAAGGCAGAAATTTCTTTTATTTTGGTACAAAATTGCAGAAATTTTTCTTATTTTGGGGCGAAAAGGCAGAAATCTCCCATATTTTGTGGCAAAAATGCAGAAATTCCTCCTATTTTGAGGTAAAAAGGCTGAAATTCCCCTTATTTGGGGGCAAAAAGGCAGAAATTTCCCTTATTTTGGGGCAAAATTGCAGAAATTTCACTTATTTCAGGGTAATAAGTCAGAAATTGTTTTTACTTTGGGGCAAAAAAGACAGAAATTCTCTTTGTTTTGGGGGATAAAGACAGAAATTCCACTTATTTAGAGGCAAAAAAGCAGAAATTCCCCTTATTTTGGAGCAAAACTGAAGAAATTTCCCTTTTTTATGGCAAAAAGGTATGCATTCTTCTTATTTTCGGGCAAAAAGGCAGAAATTCCCCATATTTTGAAGCAAAATTGCAGAAATTCCCCTAATGGTGGGGCAAGAAGGGAGAAATTCCCTATATTTTGGGGCAAAAAGACAGAAATTCTCCTTATTTTGGGGCAAAACTCAGAAATTCCACTTATTTTGGTGCAAAATTCCAGAAATATCACTTATTTTGGGGCAAAATTGCAGAAATTTCACTTATTTTGAGGCAAAATTTCAGAAATTTCACTTATTTTGAGTCAAAAAGGCAGAAAATCCAATGATTTTGGGGTAAAAATGAAGAAATTCCCCTTGTTTTGAGGTAAAAAGGCTGAAATTCCCCTTTTTTGGAGGCAAAAAGGCAGAAATTCTCCGTATTTTGGGGCAAAAAGCAGATATTTCCCTTATTTTTGGGGAAAAATTTTAGAAATTTAACTTATTTCAGGGCAAAAAGTCAGAAATTCCGTTAATTTTTGGGGAAAAGTCAGAAATTGCACTTATTTTGAGTCAAAAAGGCGGAAAATCCCCTTATTTTGGAGTAAAAATGAAGAAATTTCCCTTTTTTATGGCAAAAGGTATACATTCTTTTTATTTTCGGGCAAAAAGGCAGAAATTCCCTGTATTTTGGAGCAAAATTGCAGAAATTCCTCTAATTTTGGGGCAAAAACGCAGAACTTCCCCTTATTTTGGGGTAAAACTGCAGAAATTTCACTTATTTCGCGGCAAAATGGCAGAAATTCACTTCATTTTCGGCGAAAAGGGAGAAAATTCCCGTATTTTGGAGCAAAATTCCAGAAATTCACCTAATTTTGGGGTAAAACATGCAGTAATTTTCTTTATTTTAAGGCAAAAAGGCAGAAATTCCCCTTATTTGTGGCAAAAATCAGAAATTCCCCTTATTTTAGAAAAAATTGCAGAAATTTCCTTTATTATGGGGAAAAATTGCAGAAATTTCTTTTATTGTAAGGCAAAACTGCAGAAATTTCATTTATTTCAGAGAAAAAAACAAAAATTTTTTTTATTTTAGGGCAAAATGCAGAAATTTCCATTATTTTGGGGCACAAAGACAGAAATTCACCTTCTTTTGGGGTAAAATTTCAAACATTTCACATATTTCAGGGCAAAAAGGCAGAAATTCCCCTTATTTGGGGGTAAAAAGGCAGAAATTCTTCATATTTTGGGTTAAAATTGCAGAAATTTCCCTTGTTTGGGGGCAAAAAGGCAGAAAATCCCCTTAATTTCGGGCAAAAAGGCAGAAATTCCCCGTATTTTGGAGCAAAATTGCAGAAATTCCCCTAATTGTGGGACAAAAAGGCAGAAATTCCCGATTTGTTGGGGCAAAAAGACAGAAATTCTCCTTATTTTCGGGCAAAACTCAGAAATTCCATTTATTTTGGGGCAAAATTCCAGAAATTTCCCTTATTTTGGGGCAAAATTGCAGAAATTTCACTTATTTCAGGGCAAAATTCAAAAATTGCTTTTATTTTGGGGCAAAAAGACAGAAATTCCGTTTACTTTTGGGTAAAAAGGCAGAAATTTCACTTATTTTGAGGTAAGAAGGCAGAAATTCCTCTTATTTTGCGGCAAAAATGAAGAAATTTCCCTTTTTTGTGGCAAAAGGTATACATTCCCCTTATTTTCGGGCAAAAAAGCAGAAATTCCCCGTATTTTGGAGCACAATTGCAGAAAATCCCCTAATTGTGGGGCAAAAAGGCAGAAATTCCCATTATTTTGATGGCAAAAAGGCAGGAATTCACCTTATTTTGGGCTAAAATTGCAGAAATTTCACATATTTCAGGGCAAAAAGGCAGAAATTTCCCTTCATTTGGGGCAAAAATGAAGAAATTTCCCTTTTTTATGGCAAAAAGGTATGCATTCCCCTTATTTTCGGCAAAAAGGCAGAAATTCCCCGTATTTTGGAGCAAAATTGCAGAAATTCCCCTAATTGTGGGGCAAAAAGGCAGAAATTCTCTTTATTTTAGGGCAAAACTCAGAAATTCCACTTATTTTGGGGCAAAATTCCAGAAATTTCCCTTATTTTGGGGCAAAATTGCAGAAATTTCACTTATTTTGGGGCAAAATTGCAGAAATTTCACTTATTTCAGGTAAAAATGGCAGAAATTTTTCTTATTTTGGGGCAAAAAGGCAGAATTTCCTAATATTTTGTGGCAAAAATGCAGAAATTCCCCTTATTTTGAGGTAAAAAGGCTGAAATTCCCCTTATTTGGGTGCAAAAAGGCAGAAATTTTTCTTATTTTGGGGCAAAATTGCAGACATTTCACTTATTTCAGGGTAATAAGTCAGAAATTTTCCTTATTTTGGGGCAAAAAAGACAGAAAATCCCCAAATTGTGGGGCAAAAAGGCAGAAATTCCCTATATGTTGGGGCAAAAAGACAGAAATTCTCCTTATTTTGGGGCAAAACTCAAAAATTCCACTTATTTTGGGGCAAAATTGCAGGAATTTACCTTATTTTGGGGCAAAATTGCAGAAATTTTCCTTATTTGGGGCAAAATTGCAGAAATTTCACTTATTTTCAGGTAAAAAGACTGAAATATCCTTTATTTTGGGGCAAAAAGGAAGAAATTCCCCTTATTTTGGGGCAAAATTGCAGAAATTTTTCTTATTTTGGGGCAAAAAGGCTGAAATTCTTCTTATTTTGAGGTAAAATGCTGAAATTCCCCATATTTTGGGGCAAAAGGCAAAAATTCTTCTTATTTTGGGGCAAAAAGGCACAAATTTCCCTTATTTTCGGGCAAAATTGCAGAAATTTCATTTATTTCAGGGCAAAAATTCAGAAATTCCTTTTATTTTGGGGCAAAGAGCAGAAATTTCTTTTATTATGGTACAAAATTGAAGAAATTTTTCTTATTTTGAAACAAAAAGGCAGAAAATTCCCCTTATTTTGAGGCAAAAGGCAGAAATTATTCTCAATTTGAGGTAAAATGCAGAAATTCCCTTTATTTTGGGGCTAGAAAGCAGAAATTCCCCGTATTTTGAAGCAAAATTGCAGAAATTCTCATAATTTTCGGGCAAAAGGCAAAAATTCTCCTTATTTTGGGGCAAAAATACAGAAAATCTCCTTTTTTGGGAGCAAACAGTCAGAAATTTTCCTTATTTTGGGGCAAAATTGCAGAAATTTCCTTTACATTGGGGCAAAATTGCAGAAATTTCCATATTTTGGGGCAAAATTGCAGAAATTTCACTTATTTCAGGGAAAAAAGGCGAAAATTTTTTTGGGGGGGCAAAAAGGCAGAAATTTTTTTTATTTTGGTACAAAATTGCAGAAATTTTTCTTATTTTGGGGCAAAAAGTCAGAAATTCCTCATATTTTGGGGCAAAAAGGCAGAAATTCCCCTTATTTTGAGGTAAAAAGGCTGAAATTCCCCTTATTTTGGGGCAAAAAGACAGAAATTTCGTTTATTTTGGGGAAAAGGCAGAAATTGCACTTATTTTGAGTCAAAAAGGTGGAAAATCCCCTTATTTTGGGGCAAAAATGAAGAAATTTGCTTTTTTTATGGCAAAAAGGTATACATTCCCTTTATTTTTGGGCAAAATGGCACAAATTCCCCGTATTTTGGAGCAACATTGCAGAAATTCCCCTAATTTTTGGGCAAAAAGGCAGAAATTCCCCTTATTTTGGGGTAAAACTGCAGAAATTTCACTTTTTTGCGGCAAAATGTCAGAAATTCCCCTTATTTTCGGCAAAAAAAGCAGATAATCCCCTTATTTTAGGGAAAAATTGCAGAAATTTCTCTTATTTTGGGGCAAAATTGCAGAAATTTCACTTATTTCGCGGCAAAATGTCAGAAATTCCCCTTATTTTCGGCAAAAAAGGCAGAAAATTCCCGTATTTTGGAGAATAAATTGCAGAAATTCACCTAATTTTAGGGTAAAAAAATACAGTAATTTTCTTTATTTTTGGGCAAAAAGGCAGAAATTCTCCTTATTTTAGTGCAAAAAGGCAGAAATTCTTCTTATTTTAGGGCAAAATTGCAGAAATTTTCCTTATTTGGGGGCAAAAAACAGAAATTCCCCTTATTTTGGGGAAAAATTGCAGAAATTTCCCTTATTATGGGGAAAAATTGCAGAAATTTCCCTTATTTTAGGGCAAAATTGCAGAAATTTCACTTATTTCAGAGAAAAAAAGCAAAATTTTTCTTATTTTGGGGCAAAAAGGCAGAAATTCCCATTATTTTGGGGCAAAAAGACAGAAATTCACCTTATTTTGGGGTAAAATTGCAGAAATTTCACATATTTCAGGGCAAAAAGACAGAAATTCCCCTTATTTTAAGGCAGAAAGGCAGAAATTCCCCTTATTTTGGAATAAAATTGCAGAAATTTTTTTTCTTTAGGGGCAAAAAGGCAGAAAATCCACTTAATTTCGGGTAAAAAAGCAGAAATTCCTCTTATTTTGGAGCAAAATTGCAGAAACTCCCCTAATTTGGGGGCATAAAGGCAGAAATTCCCTTTATTTTGGGGCAAAAATAGAGAAATTCTCATTATTTTGGGGCAAAAATCAGAAATTTCCCTTATTTCGGGTCAAAATTTTAGAAATTTCTTTTATATTGTTACAGACTTGCAGAAATTTTTCTTATTTTGTAGCAAAAAGGCAGAAATTTCCCATATTTTGGTGCAAAAAGCCTAAAATTTCCTTTATTATGAGGTAAAATCCTGAAATTCCCCATATTTTGGGGCAAAAAGGCAGAAATTCCCCTCATTTGGAGGCAAAAATACACAAATTTCCCTTATTTTCGGGCATAATTGCAGGAATTTCATTTATTTCAGGGCAAAAAGTCAGAAATTCCTTTTATTTTGGGGCAAAAAGCAGAAATTTCTTTTATTTTGATACAAAATTGTAGAAATTTTCCTTATTTTGGAACAAAAAGGCAAAAATTACCCATATTTTGGGGAAAAAGGCAGAAATTCCCCTTATTTTGAGGTAAAAAGGCTGAAATTCCCGTTATTTTGGGGTAAAAAGGCAGAAATTCCCTTTACTTTGTGGCAAAAAGGCAGAAATTCCCGTTAATTGGGGCAGAAAAGCAGAAATTTTCCTTATTTAAGGGCAATAGGGCAGATATTCCCCATATTTTGTGGCAAAAAGGCAGAAATTCCCCTTATTTGGAGGTAAAATGATGAAATTCCCCCTTTTTTCGGCAAAAAGGCAGACATTCCTATTATTTTGGGGCAAAATTGCAGAAATTTCCTTTATTTTGGGGCAAAATTGCAGAAATTTCCCTTATTTTGGGGCAAAATTGCAGAAATTTCACTTATTTCAGGGAAAAAGCACAGAAATTTCTCTTATTTTGGGGCAAATAGGCAGAAATTTCTTTTATTTTGGTACAAAATTGCAGAAATTTTCTTTATTTTGGGGCAAAAATGAAGAAATTCCCCATATTTTGGGGCAAAAAGGAAGAGATTCCCCTAATCATGAGGTAAAATGCTGAAATATCCCTTATTTTGGGGCAAAAAGACAGAAATTCCCTTTATTTTGTGGCAAAAAGGCAAAAATTTCCCTTATTTTGGGGCAAAATTGCAGAAATTTCACTTATTTCAGGGCAAAATTCAAAAATTCCTTTTATTTTTGGGCAAAAAGAGAAATTTTGTTTATTTTCGGGCAAAAAGGCAGAAATTCCCTTATTTTGGAGCAAAATTGCAGAAATTCCCCTAATTGTGGGGCAAAAAGGGAGAAATTCCCTATATGTTGTGGCAAAAAGACAGAAATTCTCCTTATTTTGGGGCAAAACTCAGAAATTCCACTTATTTTAGGGCAAAATTCCAGAAATTTCCCTTATTTTGGGGCAAAATTGCAGAAATTTCACTTATTTTGGAGCAAAATTGCAGAAATTTCACTTATTTCATGGTAAAAAGGCAGAAATTTTCCTCATTTTGGGGCAAAAATGAAGAAATTCCAAATATTTTGTGGCAAAAATGCAAAAATTCCCCTTATTTTGTGATAAAAAGGCAGAAATTTCCCTTATTTGGGGGCAAAAAGCAGAAATTTCCCTTATTTGGGGGCAAAATTGAGGAAATTTCACTTATTTCAGGGTAATAAGTCAGAAATTTTCCTTATTTGGGGCAAAAATGACAGAAATTCCTTTTGTTTTGGGGGAAAAAGTCAGAAATTCCACTTATTTAGAAGCAAAAAAGCAGAAATTCCCCTTATTTTGGAGCAAAAATGAAGAAATTTTTTTTTTTTGTGGCAAAAGGTATGCATTCTTCTTATTTTCAGGCTAAAAAGCAGAAATTCCCCGTATTTTGGAGCAAAATTGCAGAAATTCCCCTAATTGTGGGGCAAAAAGACAGAAATTCTTTTTATTTTGGGGCAAAACTCAGAAATTCCACTTATTTTGGGACAAAATTCCAGAAATTTCACTTATTTTGGGGCAAAATTGCAGAAATTTCACTTATTTTGGCAAAATTGCAGAAATTTCAATTATTTCAGAAAAAAAGCAGAAATTTTCTTATTTTGGTGCAAAAAGGCAGAAATTTCTTTTATTTTGGTACAAAATTGCAGAAATTTTTCTTATTTGGGGGCAAAAAGCAGAAATCCCCTATATTTTGGGGCAAAAATGCATAAATTCATCTTATTTTGAGGTAAAAAGGCTGAAATTTCCCTTATTTGGGGGCAAAAAGACAGAAATTTCCCTTATTTTGAGGCAAAATTGCAGAAATTTCACTTATTTCAGGGTAATAAGTCAGAAATTTTTCTTACTTTGGGGCAAAAAACAGAAATTCCCTTTGTTTTGGGGGAAAAAGACAGAAATTCCACTTATTAAGAGGCAAAAAAGCAGAAATTCTTCTTTATTGGAGCAAAAATGAAGAAATTTATCTTTTTTTGTGGCAAAAGGTATACATTCCGCTTATTTTCGGGCTAAAAAGCAGAAATTCCCCGTATTTTGTATCAAAATTGCAGAAATTCCCCTTATTTTGGAGCAAAAATAAAGAAATTTCTCTTTATTATAGTAAAAAGGTATGCATTCTTCTTATTTTCGGGCAAAAAGGCAGAAATTCCCCGTATTTTGGAGCAAAATTGCAGAAATTCCCCTAAATGTGGGGCAAAAATGCAGAAATTCCATATATTTTATGACAAAAAGAGAGAAATTCTCCTTATTTTGGGGCAAAACTCAGAAATTCCACTTATTTTGGGGCAAAATTCCAGAAATTTCCCTTATTTAGGGGCAAAATTGCAGAAATTTCACTTATTTTGGGGCAAAATTGCAGAAATTTCACTTATTTCAGAGAAAAAAAGCAGAAATTTTCCTTATTTTGGTGCAAAAAGGCAGAAATTCCTAATATTTTGTGGGAAAAAGGCAGAAATTCCCCTTATTTTGAGGTAAAAAAGCTGAAATTCCCCTTCATTGGGGGCAAAAAGGCAGAAATTTCCCTTATTTTGGGGCAAAATTGCAGAAATTTCACTTATTTCAGGGTAATAAGTCAGAAATTTTCCTAATTTTGGGGCCAAATGACAGAAATTTTCTTTGTTTTGGGGGGAAAAGACAGAAATTCCACTTATTTAGAGGCAAAAAAGCTGAAATTCCCCTTATTTTGGAGCAAAAATGAAGAAATTTCCTTTTTTTATGGCAAAAAGGTATGCATTCTTTATATTTTCGGGCAAAAAAGCAGAAATTCCCCGTATTTTGGAGCAAAATTGCAGAAATTCCCCTAATTGTGGGGCGAAAAGGCAGAAATTCCCTGTGTGTTGAGGCAAAAAGACAGAAATTCTCCTTATTTTGGGGCAAAACTCAGAAATTCCACTTATTATGGGGCAAAATTGCAGAAATTTCACTTATTTCAGAGTAATAAGTCAGAAATTTTCCTTATTTTGGTGCAAAAAGGACAAAAATTCCCTTTGTTTTGAAGGATAAAGACAGAAATTCCACTTATTTAGAGGCAAAAAAGCAGAAATTCCCCTTATTTTGGAGCAAAACTAAAGAAATTTCTCTTTTTTATCGCAAAAAGGTATGCATTCTTCTTATTTTCGGGCAAAAGGCAGAAATTCCCCGTATTTTGGATCAAAATTGCAGAAATTCCCCTAATTGTGGGGCAAAACGGCAGAAATTCCCTATATGTTGGGGCAAAAAGACAGAAATTCTCCTTATTTCGGGGGAAAACTCAGAAATTCCACTTATTTTGGGGCAAAATTCCAGAAATTTCCCTTATTTTGGGGCAAAATTGCAGAAATTTCACTTATTTTGAAGCAAAATTGCAGAAATTTCACTTATTTAAAAAAAATTCAGAAATTTTCCTATTTTGGTGCAAAAAGGCAGAAATTTCTTTGATTTTGGTACAAAATTGCAGAAATTTTTCTCATTTTGGGGCAAAAAGGCAGAAATCTCCCATATTTTGGAGCAAAAATGCAGAAATTCCCCTTATTTTGAGGTAAAAAGGCTGAAATTCCCATTATTTCGGGGCAAAAAGGCAGAAATTTCCCTTATTTTGAGGCAAAATTGCAGAAATTTCACTTATTTCATTGTAATAAGTCAGAAATTTTCCTTATTATGGGGCAAAAAAGACAGAAATTCCCTTTGTTTTGGGGGAAAAAGACAGAAATTCCACTATTTTAGAGGCAAAAAAGCAGAAATTCCTTTTATTTTGGAGTAAAAATGAAGAAATTTCCCTTTTTTGTGGCAAAAGGTATACATTCCACTTATTTTTGGGCTAAAAAGCAGAAATTCCCCGTATTTTGGAGCAAAATTGCAGAAATTCCCCTAATTGTGGGGCAAAAAGGCAGAAATTCCCTATATGTTGGGGCAAAAAGACAGAAATTCTCCTTATTTTGGGGCAAAACTCAGAAATTCCACTTATTTTGGGGCAAAATTCCAGAAATTTCCCTTATTTTGGGGCAAAATTGCAGAAATTTCACTTATTTTGGGGCAAAATTGCAGAAATTTCACTTATTTCAGGGAAAAAAGGCAGAAATTTTTCTTATTTTGGGGCAAAAAAACCAGAAATTTCTTTTATTTTGTGGCAAAAATGCAGAAATTCCCCTTCTTTTGAGGTAAAAAGGCTGAAATTTCCCTTATTTAATGGCAAAAAGTCAGAAATTTCCTTTATTTTGGGGCAAAATTGGAGAAATTTCACTTATTTCAGGGTAATAAGTCAGAAATTTTACTTATTTTGGGGCCAAAATAACAGAAATTCTCTTTGTTTTGAAGGAAAAGACAGAAATTCCACTTATTTAGAGGCAAAAAAGCAGAAATTCCCCTTATTTTGAAGCAAAAATGAAGAAATTTCCTTTTTTTATGGCAAAAAGTTATGCATTCTTCTTATTTTCGGGCAAAAAGGCAGAAATTCCCCGTATTTTGGAGCAAAATTGCAGAAATTCCCCTAATTGTGGGGCAAAAAGACAGAAATTCAATATATGTTGGGGCAAAAAGACAGAAATTCTCCTTATTTTGGGGCAAAACTCAGAAATTCCACTTATTTTGGGGCAAAATTCCAGAAATTTTCTTTATTTTGGGGCAAAATTGCAGAAATTTCACTTATTTTGGGGCAAAATTGCAGAAATTTCACTTATTTCATGGTAAAAAGGCAGAAATTTTTTTTATTTTGGGGCGAAAATGCAGAAATTCCTAATATTTTGTGGTAAAAATGCAGAAATTCCCCTTATTTTGAGGTAAAAAGGCTGAAATTCCCCTTATTTGGGAACAAAAAAGCAGAAATTTCCCTTATTTTGGGGCAAAATTGCAGAAATTTCACTTATTTCAGGGTAAAATAAGAAATTTTCCTTATTTGGGGCAAAAAAGACAGAAATCCCATTTGTTTTGGTGGAAAAAGACAGAAATTCCACTTATTTAGAGGCAAAAAAGCAGAAATCCCCTTATTTTGGAGCAAAAATGAAGAAATTTCCCTTTTTTGTGGCAAAAGGTATACATTCCCCTTATTTTCAGGCTAAAAAGCAGAAATTCTCCGCATTTTGGAGCAAAATTGCAAAAATTCCCCTAATTGTGGGGCAAAAATGCAGAAATTCTCTATATGTTAGGGCAAAAGGAAAGAAATTCTTTTTATTTTGGGGCAAAACTCAGAAATTCTACTTATTTTGGGGCAAAATTCCAGATATTTCCCTTATTTTGGGGCAAAATTGCAGAAATTTTACTTATTTTGGGGCAAAATTGCAGAAATATCACTTATTTCAGGGAAAAAAGGCAGAAATTTTTCTTATTTTGGGGCAAAAAAGACAGAAATTCCCTTTGCTTTGGGGGAAAAAGAGAGAAATTCAACTTATTTAGAGGCAAAAAAGCAGAAATTCTTCTTATTTTGGAGCAAAAATGAAGAAATTTTCTTTTTTTATGGAAAAAAGGTATGCATTCTTCTTATTTTCAGACAAAAAGGCAGAAATTCCCCGTATTTTGGAGCAAAATTGCAGAAATTTCCCTAATTGTGTGCAAAAAGGCAAAAATTCCCTATATGTTGTGGCAAAAAGACAGAAATTCTCCTTATTTTGGGGCAAAATTCAGAAATTTCACTTATTTTTGGGCAAAATTGCAGAAATTTCACTTATTTCAGAAAAAAAAGGAGAAATTTTCTTATTTTGGGGCAAAAGGCAGAAATTCTCCTTATTTTAGGGCAAAATTGCAGAAATTTCCCTTATTTTGTGACAAAAAACAGAAATTCTCTTTATTTTGGGGCAATATTACAGAAAATACCTTTATTATGGGGAAAAATTGCAGATATTTCTTTTATTTTAAGGATAAATTGCAGAAATTTCACTTATTTCAGAGAAAAAAAGCAAAACTTTTTCTTATTTTAGGGCAAAATGCAGAAATTCCCATTATTATGGGGCACAATGGCAGAAATTCACCTTATTTTGGGGTGAAATTGCAGACATTTCACATATTTCAGGGCAAAAAGGCAGAAATTCCCCTTATTTTGGAGCAAAAATGAAAAAATTTCCATTTTTTATGGCAAAAAGGTATACATTCTTCTTATTTTCGGGCAAAAAGGCAGAAATTCCCTGTATTTTGGAGAAAAATTGCAGAAATTCCCCTAATTGTGGGGCAAAAAGGCAGAAATTTCCTATATGTTGGGGCAAAAAGACAGAAATTCTCCTTATTTTGGGGCAAAACTCAGAAATTGCACTTATTTTGGGGCAAAATGCCAGAAATTTCCCTTATTTTGGGGCAAAATTGCAGAAATTTCACTTATTTTGGGGCAAAATTGCAGAAATTTCTCTTATTTCGGAAAAAAAGCAGAATTTATTTATTTTGGTGCAAAAAGGCAGAAATTTCTTTTATTTTGGTACAAAATTGCAGAAATTTTTCTTATTGTGGGGCAAAAATGCAGAAATCTCCCATATATTGGGGCAAAATGCAGAAATTCCTCTTATTTTGAGGTAAAAAGGCTAAAATTCCCATTATTTGGAAGCAAAAAGGCAGAAATTTCCCTTATTTTGAGACAAAATTGCAGAAATTTCACTTATTTCGGAGAAAAAAAGCAAAAATTTTTCTTATTTTAGGGCAAAATGCAGAAATTCCCATTATTTTGGGGGCAAAAAGGCATAAATTCCCCTTATTTGGGGGCAAAAAGGCAGATATTCCCCTTATTTTGGGATAAAATTGCAGAAATGTCCCTTGTTTGGGGGCAAAATGCAGAAAATCCCCATAATTTCGGGCAAAAAAGCAGAAATTCCCCGTATTTTGGAGCAAAATTGCAGAAATTCCCCTAATATTGGGGCAAAAATGCAGAAATTCCCTTTATTTGGGGCAAATCGGCAGAAGTTCTTCTTATTTTTGGGAAAAGAGGCAGAAATTCCCTGTATTTTGAAGCAAAATTGCAGAAACTCCCCTAATTTTGGGGCAAAAAGGCAGAAATTCCCTTTATTTTGGGGCAAAAATACAGAAATTCTCCTTATATCGGGGCAAAAATCAGAAATTTCCCTAATTTTGGAGCAAAATTTTAGAAATTTCTTTTATTTTGGTACAGAATTGCAGAAATTTTTCTTATTTTGTGGCAAAAATGTAGAAATTTCCCATATTTTGGGGCAAAAATGCAGAAATTCTTCTTATTTTGAGGTAAAAAGGCTGAAATTCCCCTTATTTGGGGGCAAAAAGGCAGAAATTTCTCTTATTTTGGGGCAAAATTGCAGAAATTTCACTTATTTCAGGGAAATAAGTCAGAAATTTTCCTTATTTTGAGGCAAAAAAGACAGAAATTCCCTTTATTTTGGGGCACAATGGCAGAAATTCCACTTATTTAGAGGCAAAAAAGCAGATATTCCCCTTATTTTGAAGCAAAAATGAAGAAATTTCTATTTCTTATGGCAAAAAGGTATGCATTCTTCTTATTTTCGGGCAAAAAGGCAGAAATTCTTTGTATTTTGGAGCAAGATTGCAGAAATTCCCCTAATTGTGGGGCAAAAAGGCAGAAATCCCCTATATGTTGGGGCAAAAAGAAAGAAATTCTCCTTATTTTGGAGCAAAACTCAGAAATTCCACTTATTTTGGGGCAAAATTTCAGAAATTTCCCTTATTTTGGAGCAAAATTGCAGAAATTTCACTTATTTCAAAGAAAAAAAAGCACAAATTTTCTTATTTTGGGGCAAAAAGGCAGAAATTTCATTTATTTTGGTACAAAATTGCAGAAATTTTTCTTAATTTGGGCAAAAATGCAGAAATTTCCCATATTTTTCGACAAAAATGCAGAAATTCCCCTTATTTTGAGGTAAAAAGGCTGAAATTCCTCTTATTTTGGGGCAAAAAGTTAGAAATTCCCCTTATTTTAAAGGAAAAAGACAGAAATTCCGTTTATTTTTGTGGAAAAGTCAGAAATTGCACTTATTTTGAGTCAAAAAGGCGGAAAATCCCCTTATTTTGGGGTAAAAAATGAAGAAATTAACCTTTTTTATGGCAAAAAGGTATACATTCTTTTTATTTTCGAGCAAAATTGCAGAAATTCCCCTAATTATGGGGAAAAAAGGCAGAAATTCCCCGTAATTTGGAGCAAAATTGCAGAAATTCCCCTAATTTTGGGGCAAAAACGCAGAACGTCCTTTTATTTTGGGGTAAAACTGCAGAAATTTCATTTATTTCGCGGCAAAATGGCAGAAATTCCCTTTATTTTCGGAGAAAAAGGCAGAAAATCCCCGTATTTTAGAGCAAAATTGCAGAAATTTACCTAATTTTGGGGTAAAACATGCAATAATTTTCTTTATTTGGGGGCAAAAAGGCAGAAATTCCCCTTATTTTGGGGCAAAAATCAAAAATATCCCTTATTTTGGGGCAAAATTTTAGAAATTTCTTTTATTTTGGTACAGAATTGCAGAAATTTTTCTTATTTTGTGGCAAAAAGGAAGAAATTTCCCATATTTTGGAACAAAAATGCAGAAATTCACTTTATTTTGAGGTAAAAGGGCTGAAATTCCCCTTATTTTGGGGCACAAAGAAAGAAATTTCACTTATTTTGGGGCAAAATTGCAGAAATTTCATTTATTTCAGAAAATAAAGGAGAAATTTTCTTATTTTCGGGCAAAAAGTCAGAAATTTCTTTTTTTTGGTACAAAATTGCAGAAATTTTTCTTATTTTGGGGCAAAAAGGCATAAATTTCCCATATTTTGGGGCAAAAATGCTGAAATTCCCCTTATTTCGGGGCAAAAAGGCAGAAATTTCCCTTATTTTGGGGCAAAATTGCAGAAATTTCACTTATTTCAGGGTAATAAGTCAGAAATTTTCCTTACTTTGGGGCCAAAAGGACAAAAATTCCCTTTGTTTTTGGGGAAAAAGACAGAAATTCCACTTATTTAGAGGCAAAAAAGCAGAAATTTCTCTTATTTTGGAGCAAAAATGAAGAAATTTCCCTTTTTTATGGCAAAAAGTTATGCATTCTTCTTATTTTCGGGCAAAAAGGCAGAAATTCCCCGTATTTTGGAGCAAAATTGCAGAAATTCCCCTAATTGTGGGGCAAAAAGGCAGAAATTCCCTATATGTTGGGGCAAAAAGACAGAAATTCTCATTATTTTGGGGCAAAACTCAGAAATTCCACTTATTTTGGCGCAAAATTCCAGAAATTTCCCTTATTTTGAGGCAAAATTGCAGAAATTTCACTTATTTTGGGTCAAAATTGCAAAAATTTCACTTATGTCAGAAAAAAAAGCAGAAATTTTCTTATTTTGGTGCAAAAAGGCAGAAATTTCTAATATTTTGGTACAAAATTGCAGAAATTTTTCTTATTTTAGGGCAAAAAGGCAGAAATCTCCCATATTTTGGGGCAAAAATGCAGAAATTCCTCTTATTTTTAGGTAAAAAGGCTGAAATTCCCCTTATTTGGGGGCAAAAATTTCCCTTATTTTGAGGCAAAATTGCAGAAATTTCACTTATTTCAGAGAACAAAAGCAGAAATTTTCTTATTTTGGGGCAAAAAGGCAGAAATTTCTTTTATTTTGGTACAAAATTGCAGAAATGTTTCTTATTTTGGGGCAAAAAGGCAGAAATCTCCCATATTTTGGGGCAAAAAAGCAGAAATTTCCCTTATTTTGAGGTAAAAACGCTGAAATTCCCCTTATTTGGGGGCAAAAAGGCAGAAATTTCCCTTATTTTGAGGCAAAATTGCAGAAATTTCACTTATTTCAGAATAATAAGTCAGAAATTTTCCTTATTTTGGGGCAAAAAACAGAAATTCTCTTTGTTTTAAAGGAAAAAGACTGATATTCCACTTATTTAGAGGCTAAAAAGCAGAAATTCTTATTATTTTGGAGCAAAAATGAAGAAATTTTCCTTTTTTTGTGGAAAAAGGTAAACATTCCTCTAATTTTCGGGCTAAAGAGCAGAAATTCCCCGTATTTTGGAGCAAAATTGCAGAAATTCCCCTAATTGTGGGGCAAAAAGGCAGAAATTCCCTATATGTTGGGGCAAAAAGACAGAAATTCTCCTAATTTTGGGGCAAAACTCAGAAATTCCACTTATTTTGGGGCAAAATTCCAGAAATTTCCCTTATTTTGGGGCAAAATTGCAGAAATTTCACTTATTTTGGGGCGAAATTGCAGAAATTTCACTTTTTTCATGGAAAAAAAGGCAGAAATTTTCCTTATTTTGGGCAAAAAGGCAGAAATTCCTCTTATTTTGAGGTAAAAAGGCTGAAATTCCCCTTATTTGGGGGCAAAAAGGCATAAATTTCCCTTATTTTGGGGCAAAATTGCAGAAATTTCACTTATTTCAGGGTAATAAGTCAGAAATTTTCCTTATTTTGGGGCAAAAAAGACAGAAATTCCCTTTGTTTTGGGATAAAAAGACAGAAATTCCACTTATTTAGAGGCAAAAAAGCAGAAATTCCACTTATTTTGGAGTAAAAATTAAGAGATTTCCCTTTTTTATGGCAAAAAGGTATGCATTCTTTTTATTTTCGGACAAAAAGGCAGAAATTCCCCGTATTTTGGAGCAAAATTGCAGAAATTTCACTTATTTCAGAATAAAAATGAGAAATTTTCTTATTTTGGGGCAAAAGGCAGAAATTCCCCTTATTTTATGGCAAAATTGCATTAATTTCCTTTATTTGGGGACAAAAAACAGAAATTCCCTTTATTTTGGGGCAAAATTGCAGAAAATTTTTTTATTATGGGAAAAAATTGAAGATATTTCTTTTATTTTAAGGCAACATTGCAGAAATTTCACTTATTTCAGAGAAAAAAACAAAAATCTTTCTTATTTTTGGCAAAATGCAGAAATTCCCATTATTTTGGGGCAAAAAGGCAGAAATTCACCTTATTTTGGGGTAAAATTGAAGACATGTCACATATTTCAGGGCATAAAGGCAGAAATTGCCCTTATTTGGGGGCAAAAAGGCAGAAATTCCTCTTATTTTGGGATAAAATTGCAGAAATTACCCTTGTTTGGGGGCAAAAAGGCAGAAAATCCCCTTAATTTCGGGCAAAAAGCCAGAAATTCCCTGTATTTTGGAGCAAAATTGCAGAAATTCTCCTAATATTGGGGCAAAAATGCAGAAATTCCCTTTATTTGGGGCAAATTGGCAGAAGTTCCCCTTATTTTCAGGAAAAGAGGCAGAAATTCCCATTATTTTGAAGCAAAATTGCAGAAACTCCCCTAATTTTGGGGCAAAAAGGCAGAAATCCCCTTTATTTTGGGGCAAAAATACAGAAATTCTCCTTATATCTGGGCAAAAATCAGAAATTTCCCTTATTTTGGAGCAAAATTTTAGAAATTTCTTTTATTTTGGTACAGAATTGGAGAAATTTTTCTTATTCTGTGGCAAAAAGGCAGAAATTTCTTTTATTTTGGTGCAAAATTGCAGAAATTTTTCTAATTTTGGGGCAAAAAGGCATAAATTTCCCATATTTTGGGGCAAAAAAGTAGAAATTTTCTTTATTTTGAGGTAAAAAGGCTGAAATTTCCCTTATTTGGGGGCAAAAAGGCAGAAATTTCTCTTATTTTGGGGCAAAATTGCAGAAATTTCACTTATTTCAGAAAAAAAGGAAAAATTTTCTTATTTGGGGGCAAAAAGGCAGAAATTTCTTTTATTTTGGTGCAAAATTACAGAAATTTTCTTTATTTTGGGGCAAAAAAGACAGAAATTCCCTTTGTTTTGGGGGAAAAAGACAGAAATTCCACTTATTTAGAGGCAAAAAAGCAGAAATTCCCCTTATTTTGGAGCAAAAATAAAGAAATTTCCCTTTTTCATGGCAAAAAGGTATGCATTCTTCTTATTTTCGGGCAAAAAGGCAGAAATTCCCTATATGTTGGAGCAAAAAGACAGAAATTCTCCTTATTTTGGGGCAAAACTCAGATATTCCACATATTTTGGGGCAAAATTCCATAAATTTCCCTTATTTTGGGGCAAAATTGCAGAAATATCACTTATTTTAAGGCAAAATTGGAGAAATTTCACTTATTTCAGAAGAAAAAAGCAGAAATTTTCTTGTTTTGGGGCAAAAAGGGAGAAATTTCTTTTATTTTTGTACAAAATTGCAGAAATTTTTCTTATTTTGGGGCAAGAAGGCAGAAATTTCCTATATTTTGGGGCAAAAATTCAGAAATTCCCCTTATTTTTAGGTAAAAAGGCTGAAATTCTCTTTATTTGGGAGCAAAAAGGCAGAAATTGCCCTGATTTTGTGGCAAAATTCCAGAAATTTCACTTATTTTAGGGTAATAAGTCAGAAATTTTTTATTTTGGGGCAAAAAGGCAGAAATTTCTTTTATTTTGGTACAAAATTACAGAAATTTTTCTTATTTTGGGGCAAAAAAGAAGAAATTTCCCTTATTTTGGGGCAAAATTGCAGAAATTTCACTTATTTTGATGTAAAAAGGCTGAAATTCCCCTTATTTTGGGGCAAAATGGCAGAAGTTTTCCTTATTTTGGGGCAAAATTGCAGAAATTTCACTTATTTCAAGGTAATAAGTCAGAAATTTTCCTTATTTTGGGGCAAAAAAACAGAAATTCCTTGTTTTGGGGGAAAAAGACAGAAATTCCACTTATTTAGAGGCAAAAAAGCAGAAATTCCCCATATTTTGGAGCAAAATTGCAGAAATTCCCCTAATTGTGGGGCAAAAAGGCAGAAATTCCCTATATGTTAGGGCAAAACGACAGAAATTCTCCTCATTTGGGGGCAAAATTCAGAAATTCCATTTATTTTGGGGCAAAATTCCCAAAATTCCCCTCATTTTGGGGCAAAATTGCAGAAATTTCAATTATTTTGGGGCAAAATTGAAGAAATTTCACTTTTTTCAGGGAAAAAAGGCCGAAATTTTCCGTTTTTAGAAGCAAAAAGGCAGAAATTCCTAATATTTTGAGGCAAAAATGCAGAAATTCCATTTATTTAGAGGCAAAAAAGCAGAAATTCCCCTTACTTTGGAGCAAAATTGCAGAAATTTCCCTTTTTATAGCCAAAAGGTATGCATTCATCTTATTTTCAGGCAAAAAGGGAGAAATTCCCCGTATTTTGGAGTAAAATTGCAGAAATTCCCTATATGTTGGGGCAAAAAGACAGAAATTCTCCTTATTTTGGGGCAAAACTCAGAAATTCCACTTATTTTGGAACAAAATTTCAGAAATTTCCCTTATTTTTGGCAAAAATTGCAGAAATTTCACTTATTTTGGGGCAAAATTGCAGAAATTTCACTTATTTCAGAGAAAAAAAGCAGAAATTTTCTTATTTTGGGGCAAAAAAGCAGAAATTTCCCATATTTTGAGGCAAAAATGCAGAAATTCCCCTTATTTTGAGGTAAAAAGGCTGAAATTCCCCTTATTTGGGGGCAAAAAGGCAGAAATTTCCCATATTTTGGGGCAAAATTGCAGAAATTTCACTTATTTCAGGGTACTAAGTCAGAAATTTTTCTTACTTTGGGGCAAAAAAGACAGAAATTCCCTTTGTTTTCAGGGAAAAAGACAGAAATTCCACTTATTTAGAGGCAAAAATGCAGAAATTCCCCTTATTTTGAAGCAAAAATGAAGAAATTTCTATTTCTTATGGCAAAAAGGTATGCATTCTTCTTATTTTCGGGCAAAAAGGCAGAAATTCTTTGTATTTTGGAGCAAGATTGCAGAAATTCCCCTAATTGTGGGGCAAAAAGGCAGAAATCCCCTATATGTTGGGGCAAAAAGAAAGAAATTCTCCTTATTTTGGGGCAAAACTCAGAAATTCCACTTATTTTGGGGCAAAATTTCAGAAATTTCCCTTATTTTGGAGCAAAATTGCAGAAATTTCACTTATTTCAAAGAAAAAAAGCACAAATTTTCTTATTTTGGGGCAAAAAGGCAGAAATTTCATTTATTTTGGTACAAAATTGCGGAAATTTTTCTTAATTTGGGCAAAAATGCAGAAATTTCCCATATTTTTCGACAAAAATGCAGAAATTCCCCTTATTTTGAGGTAAAAAGGCTGAAATTCCCCTTATTTTGGGGCAAAAAGTTAGAAATTCCCCTTATTTTAAAGGAAAAAGACAGAAATTCCATTTATTTTTGTGGAAAAGTCAGAAATTGCACTTATTTTGAGTCAAAAAGGCGGAAAATCCCCTTATTTTGGGGTAAAAAATGAAGAAATTAACCTTTTTTATGGCAAAAAGGTATACATTCTTTTTATTTTCGAGCAAAATTGCAGAAATTCCCCTAATTATGGGGAAAAAAGGCAGAAATTCCCCGTAATTTGGAGCAAAATTGCAGAAATTCCCCTAATTTTGGGGCAAAAACGCAGAACGTCCCTTTATTTTGGGGTAAAACTGCAGAAATTTCACTTATTTCGCGGCAAAATGGCAGAAATTCCCTTTATTTTCGGAGAAAAAGGCAGAAAATCCCCGTATTTTAGAGCAAAATTGCAGAAATTTACCTAATTTTGGGGTAAAACGTGCAGTAATTTTCTTTATTTTGGGGCAAAAAGGCAGAAATTCCCCTTATTTTGGGGCAAAAATCAAAAATATCCCTTATTTTGGGGCAAAATTTTAGAAATTTCTTTTATTTTGGTACAGAATTGCAGAAATTTTTCTTATTTTGTGGCAAAAAGGAAGAAATTTCCCATATTTTGGAACAAAAATGCAGAAATTCCCCTTATTTTGAGGTAAAAAGGCTGAAATTCCCCTTATTTCGGGGCAAAAAGGCAGAAATTTCCCTTATTTTGGGGCAAAATTGCAGAAATTTCACTTATTTCAGGGTAATAAGTCAGAAATTTTCCTTACTTTGGGGCCAAAAGGACAAAAATTCCCTTTGTTTTGGGGGAAAAAGACAGAAATTCCACTTATTTAGAGGCAAAAAAGCAGAAATTTCTCTTATTTTGGAGCAAAAATGAAGAAATTTCCCTTTTTTCTGGCAAAAAGTTATGCATTCTTCTTATTTTCGGGCAAAAAGGCAGAAATTCCCCGTATTTTGGAGCAAAATTGCAGAAATTCCCCTAATTGTGGGGCAAAAAGGCAGAAATTCCCTATATGTTGGGGCAAAAAGACAGAAATTCTCATTATTTTGGGGCAAAACTCAGAAATTCCACTTATTTTGGCGCAAAATTCCAGAAATTTCCCTTATTTTGAGGCAAAATTGCAGAAATTTCACTTATTTTGGGGCAAAATTGCAAAAATTTCACTTATGTCAGAAAAAAAGCAGAAATTTTCTTATTTTGGTGCAAAAAGGCAGAAATTTCTAATATTTTGGTACAAAATTGCAGAAATTTTTCTTATTTTAGGGCAAAAAGGCAGAAATCTCCCATATTTTGGGGCAAAAATGCAGAAATTCCTCTTATTTTTAGGTAAAAAGGCTGAAATTCCCCTTATTTGGGGGCAAAAAGGCAGAAATTTCCCTTATTTTGAGGCAAAATTGCAGAAATTTCACTTATTTCAGAGAACAAAAGCAGAAATTTTCTTATTTTGGGGCAAAAAGGCAGAAATTTCTTTTATTTTGGTACAAAATTGCAGAAATGTTTCTTATTTTGGGGCAAAAAGGCAGAAATCTCCCATATTTTGGGGCAAAAAAGCAGAAATTTCCCTTATTTTGAGGTAAAAACGCTGAAATTCCCCTTATTTGGGGGCAAAAAGGCAGAAATTTCCCTTATTTTGAGGCAAAATTGCAGAAATTTCACTTATTTCAGAATAATAAGTCAGAAATTTTCCTTATTTTGGGGCAAAAAACAGAAATTCTCTTTGTTTTAAAGGAAAAAGACTGATATTCCACTTATTTAGAGGCTAAAAAGCAGAAATTCTTATTATTTTGGAGCAAAAATGAAGAAATTTTCCTTTTTTTGTGGAAAAAGGTATACATTCCTCTAATTTTCGGGCTAAAAAGCAGAAATTCCCCGTATTTTGGAGCAAAATTGCAGAAATCCCCCTAATTGTGTGGAAAAAAGGCAGAAATTCCCTATATGTTAGGGCAAAAAGACAGAAATTCTCCTTATTTTGGGGCAAAACTCAGAAATTCCACTTATTTTGGGGCAAAATTCCAGAAATTTCCCTTATTTTGGGGCAAAATTGCAGAAATTTCACTTATTTTGGGGCGAAATTGCAGAAATTTCACTTTTTTCATGGAAAAAAAGGCAGAAATTTTCCTTATTTTGGGGCAAAAAGGCAGAAATTCCTAATATTTTCTGGCAAAAATTCAGAAATTCCTCTTATTTTGAGGTAAAAAGGCTGAAATTCCCCTTATTTGGGGGCAAAAAGGCATAAATTTCCCTTATTTTGGGGCAAAATTGCAGAAATTTCACTTATTTCAGGGTAATAAGTCAGAAATTTTCCTTATTTTGGGGCAAAAAAGACAGAAATTCCCTTTGTTTTGGGATAAAAAGACAGAAATTCCACTTATTTAGAGGCAAAAAAGCAGAAATTCCACTTATTTTGGAGTAAAAATTAAGAGATTTCCCTTTTTTATGGCAAAAAGGTATGCATTCTTTTTATTTTCGGACAAAAAGGCAGAAATTCCCCGTATTTTGGAGCAAAATTGCAGAAATTTCATTTATTTCAGAATAAAAATGAGAAATTTTCTTATTTTGGGGCAAAAGGCAGAAATTCCCCTTATTTTATGGCAAAATTGCAGAAATTGCCTTTATTTGGGGACAAAAAACAGAAATTCCCTTTATTTTGGGGCAAAATTGGAGAAAATTTTTTTATTATGGGAAAAAATTGAAGATATTTCTTTTATTTTAATGCAAAATTGCAGAAATTTCACTTATTTCAGAGAAAAAAACAAAAATCTTTCTTATTTTTGGCAAAATGCAGAAATTCCCATTATTTTGGGGCAAAAAGGTAGAAATTCACCTTATTTTGGGGTAAAATTGAAGACATGTCACATATTTCAGGGCATAAAGGCAGAAATTGCCCTTATTTGGGGGCAAAAAGGCAGAAATTCCCCTTATTTTGGGATAAAATTGCAGAAATTACCCTTGTTTGGGGGCAAAAAGGCAGAAAATCCCCTTAATTTCGGGCAAAAAGCCAGAAATTCCCTGTATTTTGGAGCAAAATTGCAGAAATTCTCCTAATATTGGGGCAAAAATGCAGAAATTCCCTTTATTTGGGGCAAATTGGCAGAAGTTCCCCTTATTTTCAGGAAAAGAGGCAGAAATTCCCATTATTTTGAAGCAAAATTGCAGAAACTCCCCTAATTTTGGGGCAAAAAGGCAGAAATTCCCTTTATTTTGGGGCAAAAATACAGAAATTCTCCTTATATCTGGGCAAAAATCAGAAATTTCCCTTATTTTGGAGCAAAATTTTAGAAATTTCTTTTATTTTGGTACAGAATTGGAGAAATTTTTCTTATTCTGTGGCAAAAAGGCAGAAATTTCTTTTATTTTGGTGCAAAATTGCAGAATTTTTTCTAATTTTGGGGCATAAAGGCATAAATTTCCCATATTTTGGGGCAAAAATGTAGAAATTTTCTTTATTTTGAGGTAAAAAGGCTGAAATTTCCCTTATTTGGGGGCAAAAAGGCAGAAATTTCTCTTATTTTGGGGCAAAATTGCAGAAATTTCACTTATTTCAGAAAAAAAGGAAAAATTTTCTTATTTGGGGGCAAAAAGGCAGAAATTTCTTTTATTTTGGTGCAAAATTACAGAAATTTTCTTTATTTTGGGGCAAAAAAGACAGAAATTCCCTTTGTTTTGGGGGAAAAAGACAGAAATTCCACTTATTTAGAGGCAAAAAAGCAGAAATTCCCCTTATTTTGGAGCAAAAATGAAGAAATTTCCCTTTTTCATGGCAAAAAGGTATGCATTCTTCTTATTTTCGGGCAAAAAGGCAGAAATTCCCTATATGTTGGGGAAAAAAGACAGAAATTCTCCTTATTTTGGGGCAAAACTCAGATATTCCACATATTTTGGGGCAAAATTCAATAAATTTCCCTTATTTTGGGGCAAAATTGCAGAAATATCACTTATTTTAAGGCAAAATTGGAGAAATTTCACTTATTTCAGAAGAAAAAAGCAGAAATTTTCTTGTTTTGGGGCAAAAAGGGAGAAATTTCTTTTATTTTTGTACAAAATTGCAGAAATTTTTCTTATTTTGGGGCAAGAAGGCAGAAATTTCCTATATTTTGGGGCAAAAATTCAGAAATTCCCCTTATTTGTAGGTAAAAAGGCTGAAATTCTCTTTATTTGGGAGCAAAAAGGCAGAAATTGCCCTGATTTTGTGGCAAAATTCCAGAAATTTCACTTATTTTAGGGTAATAAGTCAGAAATTTTTTATTTTGGGGCAAAAAGGCAGAAATTTCTTTTATTTTGGTACAAAATTGCAGAAATTTCCCTTATTTTGGGGCAAAATGGCAGAAGTTTTCCTTATTTTGGGGCAAAATTGCAGAAATTTCACTTATTTCAAGGTAATAAGTCAGAAATTTTCCTTATTTTGGGGCAAAAAAACAGAAATTCCTTGTTTTGGGGGAAAAAGACAGAAATTCCACTTATTTAGAGGCAAAAAGCAGAAATTCCCCATATTTTGGAGCAAAATTGCAGAAATTCCCCTAATTGTGGGGCAAAAAGGCAGAAATTCCCTATATGTTAGGGCAAAACGACAAAAATTCTCCTCATTTGGGGGCAAAATTCAGAAATTCCATTTATTTTGGGGCAAAATTCCCAAAATTCCCCTTATTTTGGGGCAAAATTGCAGAAATTTCAATTATTTTGGGGCAAAATTGCAGAAATTTCACTTTTTTCAGGGAAAAAAGGCCGAAATTTTCCATTTTTAGGGGCAAAAAGGCAGAAATTCCTAATATTTTGAGGCAAAAATGCAGAAATTCCATTTATTTAGAGGCAAAAAAGCAGAAATTCCCCTTACTTTGGAGCAAAATTGCAGAAATTTCCCTTTTTATAGCCAAAAGGTATGCATTCTTCTTATTTTCAGGCAAAAAGGCAGAAATTCCCCGTATTTTGGAGTAAAATTGCAGAAATTCCCTATATGTTGGGGCAAAAAGACAGAAATTCTCCTTATTTTGGGGCAAAACTCAGAAATTCCACTTATTTTGGAACAAAATTTCAGAAATTTCCCTTATTTTTGGCCAAAAATGCAGAAATTTCACTTATTTTGGGGCAAAATTGCAGAAATTTCACTTATTTCAGAGAAAAAAAGCAGAAATTTAATTATATTGGGGCAAAAAGGCAGAAATTTCCCATATTTTGAGGCAAAAATGCAGAAATTCCCCTTATTTTGAGGTAAAAAGGCTGAAATTCCCCTTATTTGGGGGCAAAAAGGCAGAAATTTCCCATATTTTGGGGCAAAATTGCAGAAATTTCACTTATTTCAGGGTACTAAGTCAGAAATTTTTCTTACTTTGGGGCAAAAAAGACAGAAATTCCCTTTGTTTTCAGGTAAAAAGACAGAAATTCCACTTATTTAGAGGCAAAAATGCAGAAATTCCCCTTATTTTGAAGCAAAAATGAAGAAATTTCTATTTCTTATGGCAAAAAGGTATGCATTCTTCTTATTTTCGGGCAAAAAGGCAGAAATTCTTTGTATTTCGGAGCAAGATTGCAGAAATTCCCCTAATTGTGGGGCAAAAAGGCAGAAATTTCATTTATTTTGGTACAAAATTGCGGAAATTTTTCTTAATTTGGGCAAAAATGCAGAAATTTCCCATATTTTTCGACAAAAATGCAGAAATTCCCCTTATTTTGAGGTAAAAAGGCTGAAATTCCCCTTATTTTGGGGCAAAAAGTTAGAAATTCCCCTTATTTTAAAGGAAAATGACAGAAATTCCGTTTATTTTTGTGGAAAAGTCAGAAATTGCACTTATTTTGAGTCAAAAAGGCGGAAAATCCCCTTATTTTGGGGTAAAAAATGAAGAAATTAACCTTTTTTATGGCAAAAAGGTATACATTCTTTTTATTTTCGAGCAAAATTGCAGAAATTCCCCTAATTATGGGGAAAAAAGGCAGAAATTCCCCGTAATTTGGAACAAAATTGCAGAAATTCCCCTAATTTTGGGGCAAAAACGCAGAACGTCCCTTTATTTTGGGGTAAAACTGCAGAAATTTCACTTATTTCACGGCAAAATGGCAGAAATTCCCTTTATTTTCGGAGAAAAAGGCAGAAAATCCCCGTATTTTAGAGCAAAATTGCAGAAATTTACCTAATTTTGGGGTAAAACATGCAGTAATTTTCTTTATTTTGGGGCAAAAAGGCAGAAATTCCCCTTATTTTGGGGCAAAAATCAAAAATATCCCTTATTTTGGGGCCAAATTTTAGAAATTTCTTTTATTTTTGTACAGAATTGCAGAAATTTTTCTTATTTTGTGGCAAAAAGGAAGAAATTTCCCATATTTTGGAACAAAAATGCAGAAATTCCCCTTATTTTGAGGTAAAAAGGCTGAAATTCCCCTTATTTCGGGGCAAAAAGGCAGAAATTTCCCTTATTTTGGGGCAAAATTGCAGAAATTTCACTTATTTCAGGGTAATAAGTCAGAAATTTTCCTTACTTTGGGGCCAAAAGGACAAAAATTTCCTTTGTTTTGGGGGAAAAAGACAGAAATTCCACTTATTTAGAGGCAAAAAAGCAGAAATTTCTCTTATTTTGGAGCAAAAATGAAGAAATTTCCCTTTTTTCTGGCAAAAAGTTATGCATTCTTCTTATTTTCGGGCAAAAAGGCAGAAATTCCCCGTATTTTGGAGCAAAATTGCAGAAATTCCCCTAATTGTGGGGCAAAAAGGCAGAAATTCCCTATATGTTGGGGCAAAAAGACAGAAATTCTCATTATTTTGGGGCAAAACTCAGAAATTCCACTTATTTTGGCGCAAAATTCCAGAAATTTCCCTTATTTTGAGGCAAAATTGCAGAAATTTCACTTATTTTGGGGCAAAATTGCAAAAATTTCACTTATGTCAGAAAAAAAGCAGAAATTTTCTTATTTTGGTGCAAAAAGGCAGAAATTTCTAATATTTTGGTACAAAATTGCAGAAATTTTTCTTATTTTAGGGCAAAAAGGCAGAAATCTCCCATATTTTGGGGCAAAAATGCAGAAATTCCTCTTATTTTTAGGTAAAAAGGCTGAAATTCCCCTTATTTGGGGGCAAAAAGGCAGAAATTTCCCTTATTTTGAGGCAAAATTGCAGAAATTTCACTTATTTCAGAGAACAAAAGCAGAAATTTTCTTATTTTGGGGCAAAAAGGCAGAAATTTCTTTTATTTTGGTACAAAATTGCAGAAATGTTTCTTATTTTGGGGCAAAAAGGCAGAAATCTCCCATATTTTGGGGCAAAAAAGCAGAAATTTCCCTTATTTTGAGGTAAAAACGCTGAAATTCCCCTTATTTGGGGGCAAAAAGGCAGAAATTTCCCTTATTTTGAGGCAAAATTGCAGAAATTTCACTTATTTCAGAATAATAAGTCAGAAATTTTCCTTATTTTGGGGCAAAAAACAGAAATTCTCTTTGTTTTAAAGGAAAAAGACTGATATTCCACTTATTTAGAGGCTAAAAAGCAGAAATTCTTATTATTTTGGAGCAAAAATGAAGAAATTTTCCTTTTTTTTGTGGAAAAAGGTATACATTCCTCTAATTTTCGGGCTAAAAAGCAGAAATTCCCCGTATTTTGGAGCAAAATTGCAGAAATCCCCCTAATTGTGTGGAAAAAAGGCAGAAATTCCCTATATGTTAGGGCAAAAAGACAGAAATTCTCCTTATTTTGGGGCAAAACTCAGAAATTCCACTTATTTTGGGGCAAAATTCCAGAAATTTCCCTTATTTTGGGGCAAAATTGCAGAAATTTCACTTATTTTGGGGCGAAATTGCAGAAATTTCACTTTTTTCATGGAAAAAAAGGCAGAAATTTTCCTTATTTTGGGGCAAAAAGGCAGAAATTCCTAATATTTTCTGGCAAAAATTCAGAAATTCCTCTTATTTTGAGGTAAAAAGGCTGAAATTCCCCTTATTTGGGGGCAAAAAGGCATAAATTTCCCTTATTTTGGGGCAAAATTGCAGAAATTTCACTTATTTCAGGGTAATAAGTCAGAAATTTTCCTTATTTTGGGGCAAAAAAGACAGAAATTCCCTTTGTTTTGGGATAAAAAGACAGAAATTCCACTTATTTAGAGGCAAAAAAGCAGAAATTCCACTTATTTTGGAGTAAAAATTAAGAGATTTCCCTTTTTTATTGCAAAAAGGTATGCATTCTTTTTATTTTCGGACAAAAAGGCAGAAATTCCCCGTATTTTGGAGCAAAATTGCAGAAATTTCACTTATTTCAGAATAAAAATGAGAAATTTTCTTATTTTGGGGCAAAAGGCAGAAATTCCCCTTATTTTATGGCAAAATTGCAGAAATTGCCTTTATTTGGGGACAAAAAACAGAAATTCCCTTTATTTTGGGGCAAAATTGCAGAAAATTTTTTTATTATGGGAAAAAATTGAAGATATTTCTTTTATTTTAAGGCAAAGTTGCAGAAATTTCACTTATTTCAGAGAAAAAAACAAAAATCTTTCTTATTTTTGGCAAAATGCAGAAATTCCCATTATTTTGGGGCAAAAAGGCAGAAATTCACCTTATTTTGGGGTAAAATTGAAGACATGTCACATATTTCAGGGCATAAAGGCAGAAATTACCCTTATTTGGGGGTAAAAAGGCAGAAATTCCCCTTATTTTGGGATAAAATTGCAGAAATTACCCTTGTTTGGGGGCAAAAAGGCAGAAAATCCCCTTAATTTCGGGCAAAAAGCCAGAAATTCCCTGTATTTTGGATCAAAATTGGAGAAATTCTCCTAATATTGGGGCAAAAATGCAGAAATTCCCTTTATTTGGGGCAAATTGGCAGAAGTTCCCCTTATTTTCAGGAAAAGAGGCAGAAATTCCCATTATTTTGAAGCAAAATTGCAGAAACTCCCCTAATTTTGGGGCAAAAAGGCAGAAATCCCCTTTATTTTGGGGCAAAAATACAGAAATTCTCCTTATATCTGGGCAAAAATCAGAAATTTCCCTTATTTTGGAGCAAAATTTTAGAAATTTCTTTTATTTTGGTACAGAATTGGAGAAATTTTTCTTATTCTGTGGCAAAAAGGCAGAAATTTCTTTTATTTTGGTGCAAAATTGCAGAAATTTTTCTAATTTTGGGGCAAAAAGGCATAAATTTCCCATATTTTGGGGCAAAAATGTAGAAATTTTCTTTATTTTGAGGTAAAAAGGCTGAAATTTCCCTTATTTGGGGGCAAAAAGGCAGAAATTTCTCTTATTTTGGGGCAAAATTGCAAAATTTCACTAATTTCAGAAAAAAAGGAAAAATTTTCTTATTTGGGGGCAAAAAGGCAGAAATTTCTTTTATTTTGGTGCAAAATTACAGAAATTTTCTTTATTTTGGGGCAAAAAAGACAGAAATTCCCTTTGTTTTGGGGGAAAAAGACAGAAATTCCACTTATTTAGAGGCAAAAAAGCAGAAATTCCCCTTATTTTGGAGCAAAAATGAAGAAATTTCCCTTTTTCATGGCAAAAAGGTATGCATTCTTCTTATTTTCGGGCAAAAAGGCAGAAATTCCCTATATATTGAAGCAAAAAGACAGAAATTCTCCTTATTTTGGGGCAAAACTCAGATATTCCACATATTTTGAGGCAAAATTCCATAAATTTCCCTTATTTTGGGGCAAAATTGCAGAAATATCACTTATTTTAAGGCAAAATTGGAGAAATTTCACTTATTTCAGAAGAAAAAAGCAGAAATTTTCTTGTTTTGGGGCAAAAAGGGAGAAATTTCTTTTATTTTTGTACAAAATTGCAGAAATTTTTCTTATTTTGGGGCAAGAAGGCAGAAATTTCCTATATTTTGGGGCAAAAATTCAGAAATTCCCCTTATTTTTAGGTAAAAAGGCTGAAATTCTCTTTATTTGGGAGCAAAAAGGCAGAAATTGCCCTGATTTTGTGGCAAAATTCCGGAAATTTCACTTATTTTAGGGTAATAAGTCAGAAATTTTTTATTTTGGGGCAAAAAGGCAGAAATTTCTTTTATTTTGGTACAAAATTACAGAAATTTTTCTTATTTTGGGGCAAAAAAGAAGAAATTTCCCTTATTTTGGGGCAAAATTGCAGAAATTTCACTTATTTTGATGTAAAAAGGCTGAAATTCCCCTTATTTTGGGGCAAAATGGAAGAAGTTTTCCTTATTTTGGGGCAAAATTGCAGAAATTTCACTTATTTCAAGGTAATAAGTCAGAAATTTTCCTTATTTTGGGGCAAAAAAACAGAAATTCCTTGTTTTGGGGGAAAAAGACAGAAATTCCACTTATTTAGAGGCAAAAAAGCAGAAATTCCCAATATTTTAGAGCAAAATTGCAGAAATTCCCCAAATTGTGGGGCAAAAAGGCAGAAATTTCCTATATGTTAGGGCAAAACGACAGAAATTCTCCTCATTTGGGGGCAAAATTCAGAAATTCCATTTATTTTGGGGCAAAATTCCCAAAATTCCCCTTATTTTGGGGCAAAATTGCAGAAATTTCAATTATTTTGGGGCAAAATTGAAGAAATTTCACTTTTTTCAGGGAAAAAAGGCCGAAATTTTCCGTTTTTAGGGGCAAAAAGGCAGAAATTCCTAATATTTTGAGGCAAAAATGCAGAAATTCCATTTATTTAGAGGGAAAAAAGCAGAAATTCCCCTTATTTTGGAGCAAAATTGCAGAAATTTCCCTTTTTATAGCCAAAAGGTATGCATTCTTCTAATTTTCAGGCAAAAGGGCAGAAATTCCCCGTATTTTGGAGTAAAATTGCAGAAATTCCCTATATGTTGGGGCAAAAAGACAGAAATTCTCCTTATTTTGGGGCAAAACTCAGAAATTCCACTTATTTTGGAACAAAATTTCAGAAATTTCCCTTATTTTTGGCCAAAATTGCAGAAATTTCACTTATTTTGGGGCAAAATTGCAGAAATTTCACTTATTTCAGAGAAAAAAAAGCAGAAATTTTCTTATTTTAGGGCAAAAAGGCAGAAATTTCCCATATTTTGAGGCAAAAATGCAGAAATTCCCCTTATTTTGAGGTAAAAAGGCTGAAATTCCCCTTATTTGGGGGCAAAAAGGCAGAAATTTCCCATATTTTGGGGCAAAATTGCAGAAATTTCACTTATTTCAGGGTACTAAGTCAGAAATTTTTCTTACTTTGGGGCAAAAAAGACAGAAATTCCCTTTGTTTTCAGGGAAAAAGACAGAAATTCCACTTATTTAGAGGCAAAAATGCAGAAATTCCCCTTATTTTGAAGCAAAAATGAAGAAATTTCTATTTCTTATGGCAAAAAGGTATGCATTCTTCTTATTTTCGGGCAAAAAGGCAGAAATTCTTTGTATTTCGGAGCAAAATTGCAGAAATTCCCCTAATTGTGGGGCAAAAAGGCAGAAATCCCCTATATGTTGGGGCAAAATAAAGAAATTCTCCTTATTTTGGGGCAAAACTCAGAAATTCCACTTATTTTGGGGCAAAATTTCAGAAATTTCCCTCATTTTGGAGCAAAATTGCAGAAATTTCACTTATTTCAAAGAAAAAAAGCACAAATTTTCTTATTTTGGGGCAAAAAGGCAGAAATTTCATTTATTTTGGTACAAAATTGCGGAAATTTTTCTTAATTTGGGCAAAAATGCAGAAATTTCCCATATTTTTCGACAAAAATGCAGAAATTCCCCTTATTTTGAGGTAAAAAGGCTGAAATTCCCCTTATTTTGGGGCAAAAAGTTAGAAATTCCCCTTATTTTAAAGGAAAAGACAGAAATTCCATTTATTTTTGTGGAAAAGTCAGAAATTGCACTTATTTTGAGTCAAAAAGGCGGAAAATCCCCTTATTTTGGGGTAAAAAATGAAGAAATTAACCTTTTTTATGGCAAAAAGGTATACATTCTTTTTATTTTCGAGCAAAATTGCAGAAATTCCCCTAATTATGGGGAAAAAAGGCAGAAATTCCCCGTAATTTGGAGCAAAATTGCAGAAATTCCCCTAATTTTGGGGCAAAAACGCAGAACGTCCCTTTATTTTGGGGTAAAACTGCAGAAATTTCACTTATTTCGCGGCAAAATGGCAGAAATTCCCTTTATTTTCGGAGAAAAAGGCAGAAAATCCCCGTATTTTAGAGCAAAATTGCAGAAATTTACCTAATTTTGGGGTAAAACATGCAGTAATTTTCTTTATTTTGGGGCAAAAAGGCAGAAATTCCCCTTATTTTGGGGCAAAAATCAAAAATATCCCTTATTTTGGGGCCAAATTTTAGAAATTTCTTTTATTTTTGTACAGAATTGCAGAAATTTTTCTTATTTTGTGGCAAAAAGGAAGAAATTTCCCATATTTTGGAACAAAAATGCAGAAATTCCCCTTATTTTGAGGTAAAAAGGCTGAAATTCCCCTTATTTCGGGGCAAAAAGGCAGAAATTTCCCTTATTTTGGGGCAAAATTGCAGAAATTTCACTTATTTCAGGGTAATAAGTCAGAAATTTTTCTTACTTTGGGGCCAAAAGGACAAAAATTCCCTTTGTTTTCGGGGAAAAAGACAGAAATTCCACTTATTTAGAGGCAAAAAAGCAGAAATTTCTCTTATTTTGGAGCAAAAATGAAGAAATTTCCCTTTTTTCTGGCAAAAAGTTATGCATTCTTCTTATTTTCGGGCAAAAAGGCAGAAATTCCCCGTATTTTGGAGCAAAATTGCAGAAATTCCCCTAATTGTGGGGCAAAAAGGCAGAAATTCCCTATATGTTGGGGCAAAAAGACAGAAATTCTCATTATTTTGGGGCAAAACTCAGAAATTCCACTTATTTTGGCGCAAAATTCCAGAAATTTCCCTTATTTTGAGGCAAAATTGCAGAAATTTCACTTATTTTGGGGCAAAATTGCAAAAATTTCACTTATGTCAGAAAAAAAGCAGAAATTTTCTTATTTTGGTGCAAAAAGGCAGAAATTTCTAATATTTTGGTACAAAATTGCAGAAATTTTTCTTATTTTAGGGCAAAAAGGCAGAAATCTCCCATATTTTGGGGCAAAAATGCAGAAATTCCTCTTATTTTTAGGTAAAAAGGCTGAAATTCCCCTTATTTGGGGGCAAAAAGGCAGAAATTTCCCTTATTTTGAGGCAAAATTGCAGAAATTTCACTTATTTCAGAGAACAAAAGCAGAAATTTTCTTATTTTGGGGCAAAAAGGCAGAAATTTCTTTTATTTTGGTACAAAATTGCAGAAATGTTTCTTATTTTGGGGCAAAAAGGCAGAAATCTCCCATATTTTGGGGCAAAAAAGCAGAAATTTCCCTTATTTTGAGGTAAAAACGCTGAAATTCCCCTTATTTGGGGGCAAAAAGGCAGAAATTTCCCTTATTTTGAGGCAAAATTGCAGAAATTTCACTTATTTCAGAATAATAAGTCAGAAATTTTCCTTATTTTGGGGCAAAAAACAGAAATTCTCTTTGTTTTAAAGGAAAAAGACTGATATTCCACTTATTTAGAGGCTAAAAAGCAGAAATTCTTATTATTTTGGAGCAAAAATGAAGAAATTTTCCTTTTTTTTGTGGAAAAAGGTATACATTCCTCTTATTTTCGGGCTAAAAAGCAGAAATTCCCCGTATTTTGGAGCAAAATTGCAGAAATTCCCCTAATTGTGGGGCAAAAAGGCAGAAATTCCCTATATGTTGGGGCAAAAAGACAGAAATTCTCCTTATTTTGGGGCAAAACTCAGAAATTCCACTTATTTTGGGGCAAAATTCCAGAAATTTCCCTTATTTTGGGGCAAAATTGCAGAAATTTCACTTATTTTGGGGCGAAATTGCAGAAATTTCACTTTTTTCATGGAAAAAAAGGCAGAAATTTTCCTTATTTTGGGGCAAAAAGCAGAAATTCCTAATATTTTCTGGCAAAAATTCAGAAATTCCTCTTATTTTGAGGTAAAAAGGCTGAAATTCCCCTTATTTGGGGGCAAAAAGGCATAAATTTCCCTTATTTTGGGGCAAAATTGCAGAAATTTCACTTATTTCAGGGTAATAAGTCAGAAATTTTCCTTATTTTGGGGCAAAAAAGACAGAAATTCCCTTTGTTTTGGGATAAAAAGACAGAAATTCCACTTATTTAGAGGCAAAAAAGCAGAAATTCCACTTATTTTGGAGTAAAAATTAAGAGATTTCCCTTTTTTATGGCAAAAAGGTATGCATTCTTTTTATTTTCGGACAAAAAGGCAGAAATTCCCCGTATTTTGGATCAAAATTGCAGAAATTTCACTTATTTCAGAATAAAAATGAGAAATTTTCTTATTTTGGGGCAAAAGGCAGAAATTCCCCTTATTTTATGGCAAAATTGCAGAAATTGCCTTTATTTGGGGACAAAAAACAGAAATTCCCTTTATTTTGGGGCAAAATTGCAGAAAATTTTTTTATTATGGGAAAAAATTGAAGATATTTCTTTTATTTTAAGGCAAAATTGCAGAAATTTCACTTATTTCAGAGAAAAAAACAAAAATCTTTCTTATTTTTGGCAAAATGCAGAAATTCCCATTATTTTGGGGCAAAAAGGCAGAAATTCACCTTATTTTGGGGTAAAATTGAAGACATGTCACATATTTCAGGGCATAAAGGCAGAAATTGCCCTTATTTGGGGGCAAAAAGGCAGAAATTCCCCTTATTTTGGGATAAAATTGCAGAAATTACCCTTGTTTGGGGGCAAAAAGGCAGAAAATCCCCTTAATTTCGGGCAAAAAGCCAGAAATTCCCTGTATTTTGGAGCAAAATTGCAGAAATTCTCCTAATATTGGGGCAAAAATGCAGAAATTCCCTTTATTTGGGGCAAATTGGCAGAAGTTCCCCTTATTTTCAGGAAAAGAGGCAGAAATTCCCATTATTTTGAAGCAAAATTGCAGAAACTCCCCTAATTTTGGGGCAAAAAGGCAGAAATCCCCTTTATTTTGGGGCAAAAATACAGAAATTCTCCTTATATCTGGGCAAAAATCAGAAATTTCCCTTATTTTGGAGCAAAATTTTAGAAATTTCTTTTATTTTGGTACAGAATTGGAGAAATTTTTCTTATTCTGTGGCAAAAAGGCAGAAATTTCTTTTATTTTGGTGCAAAATTGCAGAAATTTTTCTAATTTTGGGGCAAAAAGGCATAAATTTCCCATATTTTGGGGCAAAAATGTAGAAATTTTCTTTATTTTGAGGTAAAAAGGCTGAAATTTCCCTTATTTGGGGGCAAAAAGGCAGAAATTTCTCTTATTTTGGGGCAAAATTGCAGAAATTTCACTTATTTCAGAAAAAAAGGAAAAATTTTCTTATTTGGGGGCAAAAAGGCAGAAATTTCTTTTATTTTGGTGCAAAATTACAGAAATTTTCTTTATTTTGGGGCAAAAAAGACAGAAATTCCCTTTGTTTTGGGGGAAAAAGTCAGAAATTCCACTTATTTAGAGGCAAAAAAGCAGAAATTCCCCTTATTTTGGAGCAAAAATAAAGAAATTTCCCTTTTTCATGGCAAAAAGGTATGCATTCTTCTTATTTTCGGGCAAAAAGGCAGAAATTCCCTATATGTTGGAGCAAAAAGACAGAAATTCTCCTTATTTTGGGGCAAAACTCAGATATTCCACATATTTTGGGGCAAAATTCCATAAATTTCCCTTATTTTGGGGCAAAATTGCAGAAATATCACTTATTTTAAGGCAAAATTGGAGAAATTTCACTTATTTCAGAAGAAAAAAGCAGAAATTTTCTTGTTTTGGGGCAAAAAGGGAGAAATTTCTTTTATTTTTGTACAAAATTGCAGAAATTTTTCTTATTTTGGGGCAAGAAGGCAGAAATTTCCTATATTTTGGGGCAAAAATTCAGAAATTCCCCTTATTTTTAGGTAAAAAGGCTGAAATTCTCTTTATTTGGGAGCAAAAAGGCAGAAATTGCCCTGATTTTGTGGCAAAATTCCAGAAATTTCACTTATTTTAGGGTAATAAGTCAGAAATTTTTTATTTTGGGGCAAAAAGGCAGAAATTTCTTTTATTTTGGTACAAAATTACAGAAATTTTTCTTATTTTGGGGCAAAAAAGAAGAAATTTCCCTTATTTTGGGGCAAAATTGCAGAAATTTCACTTATTTTGATGTAAAAAGGCTGAAATTCCCCTTATTTTGGGGCAAAATGGCAGAAGTTTTCCTTATTTTGGGGCAAAATTGCAGAAATTTCACTTATTTCAAGGTAATAAGTCAGAAATTTTCCTTATTTTTGGGGCAAAAAAACAGAAATTCCTTGTTTTGGGGGAAAAAGACAGAAATTCCACTTATTTAGAGGCAAAAAAGCAGAAATTCCCAATATTTTGGAGCAAAATTGCAGAAATTCCCCTAATTGTGGGGCAAAAAGGCAGAAATTCCCTATATGTTAGGGCAAAACGACAGAAATTCTCCTCATTTGGGGGCAAAATTCAGAAATTCCATTTATTTTGGGGCAAAATTCCCAAAATTCCCCTTATTTTGGGGCAAAATTGCAGAAATTTCAATTATTTTGGGGCAAAATTGCAGAAATTTCACTTTTTTCAGGGAAAAAAGGCCGAAATTTTCCGTTTTTAGGGGCAAAAAGGCAGAAATTCCTAATATTGTGAGGCAAAAATGCAGAAATTCCATTTATTTAGAGGCAAAAAAGCAGAAATTCCCCTTATTTTGGAGCAAAATGGCAGAAATTTCCCTTTTGATAGCCAAAAGGTATGCATTCTTCTTATTTTCAGGCAAAAGGGCAGAAATTCCCCGTATTTTGGAGTAAAATTGCAGAAATTCCCTATATGTTGGGGCAAAAAGACAGAAATTCTCCTTATTTTGGGGCAAAACTCAGAAATTCCACTTATTTTGGAACAAAATTTCAGAAATTTCCCTTATTTTTGGCCAAAATTGCAGAAATTTCACTTATTTTGGGGCAAAATTGCAGAAATTTCACTTATTTCAGAGAAAAAAAAGCAGAAATTTTCTTATTTTGGGGCAAAAAGGCAGAAATTTCCCATATTTTGAGGCAAAAATGCAGAAATTCCCCTTATTTTGAGGTAAAAAGGCTGAAATTCCCCTTATTTGGGGGCAAAAAGGCAGAAATTTCCCATATTTTGGGGCAAAATTGCAGAAATTTCACTTATTTCAGGGTACTAAGTCAGAAATTTTTCTTACTTTGGGGCAAAAAAGACAGAAATTCCCTTTGTTTTCAGGGAAAAAGACAGAAATTCCACTTATTTAGAGGCAAAAATGCAGAAATTCCCCTTATTTTGAAGCAAAAATGAAGAAATTTCTATTTCTTATGGCAAAAAGGTATGCATTCTTCTTATTTTCGGGCAAAAAGGCAGAAATTCTTTGTATTTCGGAGCAAAATTGCAGAAATTCCCCTAATTGTGGGGCAAAAAGGCAGAAATCCCTTATATGTTGGGGCAAAAAGAAAGAAATTCTCCTTATTTTGGGGCAAAACTCAGAAATTCCACTTATTTTGGGGCAAAATTTCAGAAATTTCCCTCATTTTGGAGCAAAATTGCAGAAATTTCACTTATTTCAAAGAAAAAAAGCACAAATTTTCTTATTTTGGGGCAAAAAGGCAGAAATTTCATTTATTTTGGTACAAAATTGCGGAAATTTTTCTTAATTTGGGCAAAAATGCAGAAATTTCCCATATTTTTCGACAAAAATGCAGAAATTCCCCTTATTTTGAGGTAAAAAGGCTGAAATTCCCCTTATTTTGGGGCAAAAAGTTAGAAATTCCCCTTATTTTAAAGGAAAAAGACAGAAATTCCGTTTATTTTTGTGGAAAAGTCAGAAATTGCACTTATTTTGAGTCAAAAAGGCGGAAAATCCCCTTATTTTGGGGTAAAAAATGAAGAAATTAACCTTTTTTATGGCAAAAAGGTATACATTCATTTATTTTCGAGCAAAATTGCAGAAATTCCCCTAATTATGGGGAAAAAAGGCAGAAATTCCCCGTAATTTGGAGCAAAATTGCAGAAATTCCCCTAATTTTGGGGCAAAAACGCAGAACGTCCCTTTATTTTGGGGTAAAACTGCAGAAATTTCACTTATTTCGCGGCAAAATGGCAGAAATTCCCTTTATTTTCGGAGAAAAAGGCAGAAAATCCCCGTATTTTAGAGCAAAATTGCAGAAATTTACCTAATTTTGGGGTAAAACATGCAGTAATTTTCTTTATTTTGGGGCAAAAAGGCAGAAATTCCCCTTATTTTGGGGCAAAAATCAAAAATATCCCTTATTTTGGGGCCAAATTTTAGAAATTTCTTTTATTTTTGTACAGAATTGCAGAAATTTTTCTTATTTTGTGGCAAAAAGGAAGAAATTTCCCATATTTTGGAACAAAAATGCAGAAATTCCCCTTATTTTGAGGTAAAAAGGCTGAAATTCCCCTTATTTCGGGGCAAAAAGGCAGAAATTTCCCTTATTTTGGGGCAAAATTGCAGAAATTTCACTTATTTCAGGGTAATAAGTCAGAAATTTTCCTTACTTTGGGGCCAAAAGGACAAAAATTCCCTTTGTTTTGGGGGAAAAAGACAGAAATTCCACTTATTTAGAGGCAAAAAAGCAGAAATTTCTCTTATTTTGGAGCAAAAATGAAGAAATTTCCCTTTTTTCTGGCAAAAAGTTATGCATTCTTCTTATTTTCGGGCAAAAAGGCAGAAATTCCCCGTATTTTGGAGCAAAATTGCAGAAATTCCCCTAATTGTGGGGCAAAAAGGCAGAAATTCCCTATATGTTGGGGCAAAAAGACAGAAATTCTCATTATTTTGGGGCAAAACTCAGAAATTCCACTTATTTTGGCGCAAAATTCCAGAAATTTCCCTTATTTTGAGGCAAAATTGCAGAAATTTCACTTATTTTGGGGCAAAATTGCAAAAATTTCACTTATGTCAGAAAAAAAGCAGAAATTTTCTTATTTTGGTGCAAAAAGGCAGAAATTTCTAATATTTTGGTACAAAATTGCAGAAATTTTTCTTATTTTAGGGCAAAAAGGCAGAAATCTCCCATATTTTGGGGCAAAAATGCAGAAATTCCTCTTATTTTTAGGTAAAAAGGCTGAAATTCCCCTTATTTGGGGGCAAAAAGGCAGAAATTTCCCTTATTTTGAGGCAAAATTGCAGAAATTACACTTATTTCAGAGAACAAAAGCAGAAATTTTCTTATTTTGGGGCAAAAAGGCAGAAATTTCTTTTATTTTGGTACAAAATTGCAGAAATGTTTCTTATTTTGGGGCAAAAAGGCAGAAATCTCCCATATTTTGGGGCAAAAAAGCAGAAATTTCACTTATTTCAGAATAATAAGTCAGAAATTTTCCTTATTTTGGGGCAAAAAACAGAAATTCTCTTTGTTTTAAAGGAAAAAGACTGATATTCCACTTATTTAGAGGCTAAAAAGCAGAAATTCTTATTATTTTGGAGCAAAAATGAAGAAATTTTCCTTTTTTTGTGGAAAAAGGTATACATTCCTCTAATTTTCGGGCTAAAAAGCAGAAATTCCCCGTATTTTGGAGCAAAATTGCAGAAATTCCCCTAATTGTGTGGAAAAAAGGCAGAAATTCCCTATATGTTAGGGCAAAAAGACAGAAATTCTCCTTATTTTGGGGCAAAACTCAGAAATTCCACTTATTTTGGGGCAAAATTCCAGAAATTTCCCTTATTTTGGGGCAAAATTGCAGAAATTTCACTTATTTTGGGGCGAAATTGCAGAAATTTCACTTTTTTCATGGAAAAAAAGGCAGAAATTTTCCTTATTTTGGGGCAAAAAGGCAGAAATTCCTAATATTTTCTGGCAAAAATTCAGAAATTCCTCTTATTTTGAGGTAAAAAGGCTGAAATTCCCCTTATTTGGGGGCAAAAAGGCATAAATTTCCCTTATTTTGGGGCAAAATTGCAGAAATTTCACTTATTTCAGGGTAATAAGTCAGAAATTTTCCTTATTTTGGGGCAAAAAAGACAGAAATTCCCTTTGTTTTGGGATAAAAAGACAGAAATTCCACTTATTTAGAGGCAAAAAAGCAGAAATTCCACTTATTTTGGAGTAAAAATTAAGAGATTTCCCTTTTTTATGGCAAAAAGGTATGCATTCTTTTTATTTTCGGACAAAAAGGCAGAAATTCCCCGTATTTTGGAGCAAAATTGCAGAAATTTCACTTATTTCAGAATAAAAATGAGAAATTTTCTTATTTTGGGGCAAAAGGCAGAAATTCCCCTTATTTTATGGCAAAATTGCAGAAATTGCCTTTATTTGGGGACAAAAAACAGAAATTCCCTTTATTTTGGGGCAAAATTGCAGAAAATTTTTTTATTATGGGAAAAAATTGAAGATATTTCTTTTATTTTAAGGCAAAATTGCAGAAATTTCACTTATTTCAGAGAAAAAAACAAAAATCTTTCTTATTTTTGGCAAAATGCAGAAATTCCCATTATTTTGGGGCAAAAAGGCAGAAATTCACCTTATTTTGGGGTAAAATTGAAGACATGTCACATATTTCAGGGCATAAAGGCAGAAATTGCCCTTATTTGGGGGCAAAAAGGCAGAAATTCCCCTTATTTTGGGATAAAATTGCAGAAATTACCCTTGTTTGGGGGCAAAAAGGCAGAAAATCCCCTTAATTTCGGGCAAAAAGCCAGAAATTCCCTGTATTTTGGAGCAAAATTGCAGAAATTCTCCTAATATTGGGGCAAAATGCAGAAATTCCCTTTATTTGGGGCAAATTGGCAGAAGTTCCCCTTATTTTCAGGAAAAGAGGCAGAAATTCCCATTATTTTGAAGCAAAATTGCAGAAACTCCCCTAATTTTGGGGCAAAAAGGCAGAAATCCCCTTTATTTTGGGGCAAAAATACAGAAATTCTCCTTATATCTGGGCAAAAATCAGAAATTTCCCTTATTTTGGAGCAAAATTTTAGAAATTTCTTTTATTTTGGTACAGAATTGGAGAAATTTTTCTTATTCTGTGGCAAAAAGGCAGAAATTTCTTTTATTTTGGTGCAAAATTGCAGAAATTTTTCTAATTTTGGGGCAAAAAGGCATAAATTTCCCATATTTTGGGGCAAAAAAGTAGAAATTTTCTTTATTTTGAGGTAAAAAGGCTGAAATTTCCCTTATTTGGGGGCAAAAAGGCAGAAATTTCTCTTATTTTGGGGCAAAATTGCAGAAATTTCACTTATTTCAGAAAAAAAGGAAAAATTTTCTTATTTGGGGGCAAAAAGGCAGAAATTTCTTTTATTTTGGTGCAAAATTACAGAAATTTTCTTTATTTTGGGGCAAAAAAGACAGAAATTCCCTTTGTTTTGGGGGAAAAAGACAGAAATTCCACTTATTTAGAGGCAAAAAAGCAGAAATTCCCCTTATTTTGGAGCAAAAATAAAGAAATTTCCCTTTTTCATGGCAAAAAGGTATGCATTCTTCTTATTTTCGGGCAAAAAGGCAGAAATTCCCTATATGTTGGAGCAAAAAGACAGAAATTCTCCTTATTTTGGGGCAAAACTCAGATATTCCACATATTTTGGGGCAAAATTCCATAAATTTCCCTTATTTTGGGGCAAAATTGCAGAAATATCACTTATTTTAAGGCAAAATTGGAGAAATTTCACTTATTTCAGAAGAAAAAAGCAGAAATTTTCTTGTTTTGGGGCAAAAAGGGAGAAATTTCTTTTATTTTTGTACAAAATTGCAGAAATTTTTCTTATTTTGGGGCAAGAAGGCAGAAATTTCCTATATATTGGGGCAAAAATTCAGAAATTCCCCTTATTTTTAGGTAAAAAGGCTGAAATTCTCTTTATTTGGGAGCAAAAAGGCAGAAATTGCCCTGATTTTGTGGCAAAATTCCAGAAATTTCACTTATTTTAGGGTAATAAGTCAGAAATTTTTTATTTTGGGGCAAAAAGGCAGAAATTTCTTTTATTTTGGTACAAAATTACAGAAATTTTTCTTATTTTGGGGCAAAAAAGAAGAAATTTCCCTTATTTTGGGGCAAAATTGCAGAAATTTCACTTATTTTGATGTAAAAAGGCTGAAATTCCCCTTATTTTGGGGCAAAATGGCAGAAGTTTTCCTTATTTTGGGGCAAAATTGCAGAAATTTCACTTATTTCAAGGTAATAAGTCAGAAATTTTCCTTATTTTTGGGGCAAAAAAACAGAAATTCCTTGTTTTGGGGGAAAAAGACAGAAATTCCACTTATTTAGAGGCAAAAAAGCAGAAATTCCCAATATTTTGGAGCAAAATTGCAGAAATTCCCCTAATTGTGGGGCAAAAAGGCAGAAATTCCCTATATGTTAGGGCAAAACGACAGAAATTCTCCTCATTTGGGGGCAAAATTCAGAAATTCCATTTATTTTGGGGCAAAATTCCCAAAATTCCCCTTATTTTGGGGCAAAATTGCAGAAATTTCAATTATTTTGGGGCAAAATTGCAGAAATTTCACTTTTTTCAGGGAAAAAAGGCCGAAATTTTCCGTTTTTAGGGGCAAAAAGGCAGAAATTCCTAATATTGTGAGGCAAAAATGCAGAAATTCCATTTATTTAGAGGCAAAAAAGCAGAAATTCCCCTTATTTTGGAGCAAAATGGCAGAAATTTCCCTTTTTATAGCCAAAAGGTATGCATTCTTCTTATTTTCAGGCAAAAGGGCAGAAATTCCCCGTATTTTGGAGTAAAATTGCAGAAATTCCCTATATGTTGGGGCAAAAAGACAGAAATTCTCCTTATTTTGGGGCAAAACTCAGAAATTCCACTTATTTTGGAACAAAATTTCAGAAATTTCCCTTATTTTTGGCCAAAATTGCAGAAATTTCACTTATTTTGGGGCAAAATTGCAGAAATTTCACTTATTTCAGAGAAAAAAAAGCAGAAATTTTCTTATTTTGGGGCAAAAAGGCAGAAATTTCCCATATTTTGAGGCAAAAATGCAGAAATTCCCCTTATTTTGAGGTAAAAAGGCTGAAATTCCCCTTATTTGGGGGCAAAAAGGCAGAAATTTCCCATATTTTGGGGCAAAATTGCAGAAATTTCACTTATTTCAGGGTACTAAGTCAGAAATTTTTCTTACTTTGGGGCAAAAAAGACAGAAATTCCCTTTGTTTTCAGGGAAAAAGACAGAAATTCCACTTATTTAGAGGCAAAAATGCAGAAATTCCCCTTATTTTGAAGCAAAAATGAAGAAATTTCTATTTCTTATGGCAAAAAGGTATGCATTCTTCTTATTTTCGGGCAAAAAGGCAGAAATTCTTTGTATTTCGGAGCAAAATTGCAGAAATTCCCCTAATTGTGGGGCAAAAAGGCAGAAATCCCCTATATGTTGGGGCAAAAAGAAAGAAATTCTCCTTATTTTGGGGCAAAACTCAGAAATTCCACTTATTTTGGGGCAAAATTTCAGAAATTTCCCTCATTTTGGAGCAAAATTGCAGAAATTTCACTTATTTCAAAGAAAAAAAGCACAAATTTTCTTATTTTGGGGCAAAAAGGCAGAAATTTCATTTATTTTGGTACAAAATTGCGGAAATTTTTCTTAATTTGGGCAAAAATGCAGAAATTTCCCATATTTTTCGACAAAAATGCAGAAATTCCCCTTATTTTGAGGTAAAAAGGCTGAAATTCCCCTTATTTTGGGGCAAAAAGTTAGAAATTCCCCTTATTTTAAAGGAAAAAGACAGAAATTCCATTTATTTTTGTGGAAAAGTCAGAAATTGCACTTATTTTGAGTCAAAAAGGCGGAAAATCCCCTTATTTTGGGGTAAAAAATGAAGAAATTAACCTTTTTTATGGCAAAAAGGTATACATTCATTTATTTTCGAGCAAAATTGCAGAAATTCCCCTAATTATGGGGAAAAAAGGCAGAAATTCCCCGTAATTTGGAGCAAAATTGCAGAAATTCCCCTAATTTTGGGGCAAAAACGCAGAACGTCCCTTTATTTTGGGGTAAAACTGCAGAAATTTCACTTATTTCGCGGCAAAATGGCAGAAATTCCCTTTATTTTCGGAGAAAAAGGCAGAAAATCCCCGTATTTTAGAGCAAAATTGCAGAAATTTACCTAATTTTGGGGTAAAACATGCAGTAATTTTCTTTATTTTGGGGCAAAAAGGCAGAAATTCCCCTTATTTTGGGGCAAAAATCAAAAATATCCCTTATTTTGGGGCCAAATTTTAGAAATTTCTTTTATTTTTGTACAGAATTGCAGAAATTTTTCTTATTTTGTGGCAAAAAGGAAGAAATTTCCCATATTTTGGAACAAAAATGCAGAAATTCCCCTTATTTTGAGGTAAAAAGGCTGAAATTCCCCTTATTTCGGGGCAAAAAGGCAGAAATTTCCCTTATTTTGGGGCAAAATTGCAGAAATTTCACTTATTTCAGGGTAATAAGTCAGAAATTTTCCTTACTTTGGGGCCAAAAGGAGAAAAATTCCCTTTGTTTTGGGGGAAAAAGACAGAAATTCCACTTATTTAGAGGCAAAAAAGCAGAAATTTCTCTTATTTTGGAGCAAAAATGAAGAAATTTCCCTTTTTTCTGGCAAAAAGTTATGCATTCTTCTTATTTTCGGGCAAAAAGGCAGAAATTCCCCGTATTTTGGAGCAAAATTGCAGAAATTCCCCTAATTGTGGGGCAAAAAGGCAGAAATTCCCTATATGTTGGGGCAAAAAGACAGAAATTCTCATTATTTTGGGGCAAAACTCAGAAATTCCACTTATTTTGGCGCAAAATTCCAGAAATTTCCCTTATTTTGAGGCAAAATTGCAGAAATTTCACTTATTTTGGGGCAAAATTGCAAAAATTTCACTTATGTCAGAAAAAAAGCAGAAATTTTCTTATTTTGGTGCAAAAAGGCAGAAATTTCTAATATTTTGGTACAAAATTGCAGAAATTTTTCTTATTTTAGGGCAAAAAGGCAGAAATCTCCCATATTTTGGGGCAAAAATGCAGAAATTCCTCTTATTTTTAGGTAAAAAGGCTGAAATTCCCCTTATTTGGGGGCAAAAAGGCAGAAATTTCCCTTATTTTGAGGCAAAATTGCAGAAATTACACTTATTTCAGAGAACAAAAGCAGAAATTTTCTTATTTTGGGGCAAAAAGGCAGAAATTTCTTTTATTTTGGTACAAAATTGCAGAAATGTTTCTTATTTTGGGGCAAAAAGGCAGAAATCTCCCATATTTTGGGGCAAAAAAGCAGAAATTTCCCTTATTTTGAGGTAAAAACGCTGAAATTCCCCTTATTTGGGGGCAAAAAGGCAGAAATTTACCTTATTTTGAGGCAAAATTGCAGAAATTTCACTTATTTCAGAATAATAAGTCAGAAATTTTCCTTATTTTGGGGCAAAAAACAGAAATTCTCTTTGTTTTAAAGGAAAAAGACTGATATTCCACTTATTTAGAGGCTAAAAAGCAGAAATTCTTATTATTTTGGAGCAAAAATGAAGAAATTTTCCTTTTTTTGTGGAAAAAGGTATACATTCCTCTAATTTTCGGGCTAAAAAGCAGAAATTCCCCGTATTTTGGAGCAAAATTGCAGAAATTCCCCTAATTGTGTGGAAAAAAGGCAGAAATTCCCTATATGTTAGGGCAAAAAGACAGAAATTCTCCTTATTTTGGGGCAAAACTCAGAAATTCCACTTATTTTGGGGCAAAATTCCAGAAATTTCCCTTATTTTGGGGCAAAATTGCAGAAATTTCACTTATTTTGGGGCGAAATTGCAGAAATTTCAATTTTTTCATGGAAAAAAAGGCAGAAATTTTCCTTATTTTGGGGCAAAAAGGCAGAAATTCCTAATATTTTCTGGCAAAAATTCAGAAATTCCTCTTATTTTGAGGTAAAAAGGCTGAAATTCCCCTTATTTGGGGGCAAAAAGGCATAAATTTCCCTTATTTTGGGGCAAAATTGCAGAAATTTCACTTATTTCAGGGTAATAAGTCAGAAATTTTCCTTATTTTGGGGCAAAAAAGACAGAAATTCCCTTTGTTTTGGGATAAAAAGACAGAAATTCCACTTATTTAGAGGCAAAAAAGCAGAAATTCCACTTATTTTGGAGTAAAAATTAAGAGATTTCCCTTTTTTATGGCAAAAAGGTATGCATTCTTTTTATTTTCGGACAAAAAGGCAGAAATTCCCCGTATTTTGGAGCAAAATTGCAGAAATTTCACTTATTTCAGAATAAAAATGAGAAATTTTCTTATTTTGGGGCAAAAGGCAGAAATTCCCCTTATTTTATTGCAAAATTGCAGAAATTGCCTTTATTTGGGGACAAAAAACAGAAATTCCCTTTATTTTGGGGCAAAATTGCAGAAAATTTTTTTATTATGGGAAAAAATTGAAGATATTTCTTTTATTTTAAGGCAAAATTGCAGAAATTTCACTTATTTCAGAGAAAAAAACAAAAATCTTTCTTATTTTTGGCAAAATGCAGAAATTCCCATTATTTTGGGGCAAAAAGGCAGAAATTCACCTTATTTTGGGGTAAAATTGAAGACATGTCACATATTTCAGGGCATAAAGGCAGAAATTGCCCTTATTTGGGGGCAAAAAGGCAGAAATTCCCCTTATTTTGGGATAAAATTGCAGAAATTACCCTTGTTTGGGGGCAAAAAGGCAGAAAATCCCCTTAATTTCGGGCAAAAAGCCAGAAATTCCCTGTATTTTGGAGCAAAATTGCAGAAATTCTCCTAATATTGGGGCAAAAATGCAGAAATTCCCTTTATTTGGGGCAAATTGGCAGAAGTTCCCCTTATTTTCAGGAAAAGAGGCAGAAATTCCCATTATTTTGAAGCAAAATTGCAGAAACTCCCCTAATTTTGGGGCAAAAAGGCAGAAATCCCCTTTATTTTGGGGCAAAAATACAGAAATTCTCCTTATATCTGGGCAAAAATCAGAAATTTCCCTTATTTTGGAGCAAAATTTTAGAAATTTCTTTTATTTTGGTACAGAATTGGAGAAATTTTTCTTATTCTGTGGCAAAAAGGCAGAAATTTCTTTTATTTTGGTGCAAAATTGCAGAAATTTTTCTAATTTTGGGGCAAAAAGGCATAAATTTCCCATATTTTGGGGCAAAAATGTAGAAATTTTCTTTATTTTGAGGTAAAAAGGCTGAAATTTCCCTTATTTGGGGGCAAAAAGGCAGAAATTTCTCTTATTTTGGGGCAAAATTGCAGAAATTTCACTTATTTCAGAAAAAAAGGAAAAATTTTCTTATTTGGGGGCAAAAAGGCAGAAATTTCTTTTATTTTGGTGCAAAATTACAGAAATTTTCTTTATTTTGGGGCAAAAAAGACAGAAATTCCCTTTGTTTTGGGGGAAAAAGACAGAAATTCCACTTATTTAGAGGCAAAAAAGCAGAAATTCCCCTTATTTTGGAGCAAAAATAAAGAAATTTCCCTTTTTCATGGCAAAAAGGTATGCATTCTTCTTATTTTCGGGCAAAAAGGCAGAAATTCCCTATATGTTGGAGCAAAAAGACAGAAATTCTCCTTATTTTGGGGCAAAACTCAGATATTCCACATATTTTGGGGCAAAATTCCATAAATTTCCCTTATTTTGGGGCAAAATTGCAGAAATATCACTTATTTTAAGGCAAAATTGGAGAAATTTCACTTATTTCAGAAGAAAAAAGCAGAAATTTTCTTGTTTTGGGGCAAAAAGGGAGAAATTTCTTTTATTTTTGTACAAAATTGCAGAAATTTTTCTTATTTTGGGGCAAGAAGGCAGAAATTTCCTATATTTTGGGGCAAAAATTCAGAAATTCCCCTTATTTTTAGGTAAAAAGGCTGAAATTCTCTTTATTTGGGAGCAAAAAGGCAGAAATTGCCCTGATTTTGTGGCAAAATTCCAGAAATTTCACTTATTTTAGGGTAATAAGTCAGAAATTTTTTATTTTGGGGCAAAAAGGCAGAAATTTCTTTTATTTTGGTACAAAATTACAGAAATTTTTCTTATTTTGGGGCAAAAAAGAAGAAATTTCCCTTATTTTGGGGCAAAATTGCAGAAATTTCACTTATTTTGATGTAAAAAGGCTGAAATTCCCCTTATTTTGGGGCAAAATGGCAGAAGTTTTCCTTATTTTGGGGCAAAATTGCAGAAATTTCACTTATTTCAAGGTAATAAGTCAGAAATTTTCCTTATTTTTGGGGCAAAAAAACAGAAATTCCTTGTTTTGGGGGAAAAAGACAGAAATTCCACTTATTTAGAGGCAAAAAAGCAGAAATTCCCAATATTTTGGAGCAAAATTGCAGAAATTCCCCTAATTGTGGGGCAAAAAGGCAGAAATTCCCTATATGTTAGGGCAAAACGACAGAAATTCTCCTCATTTGGGGGCAAAATTCAGAAATTCCATTTATTTTGGGGCAAAATTCCCAAAATTCCCCTTATTTTGGGGCAAAATTGCAGAAATTTCAATTATTTTGGGGCAAAATTGCAGAAATTTCACTTTTTTCAGGGAAAAAAGGCCGAAATTTTCCGTTTTTAGGGGCAAAAAGGCAGAAATTCCTAATATTTTGAGGCAAAAATGCAGAAATTCCATTTATTTAGAGGCAAAAAAGCAGAAATTCCCCTTATTTTGGAGCAAAATGGCAGAAATTTCCCTTTTTATAGCCAAAAGGTATGCATTCTTCTTATTTTCAGGCAAAAGGGCAGAAATTCCCCGTATTTTGGAGTAAAATTGCAGAAATTCCCTATATGTTGGGGCAAAAAGACAGAAATTCTCCTTATTTTGGGGCAAAACTCAGAAATTCCACTTATTTTGGAACAAAATTTCAGAAATTTCCCTTATTTTTGGCCAAAATTGCAGAAATTTCACTTATTTTGGGGCAAAATTGCAGAAATTTCACTTATTTCAGAGAAAAAAAAGCAGAAATTTTCTTATTTTGGGGCAAAAAGGCAGAAATTTCCCATATTTTGAGGCAAAAATGCAGAAATTCCCCTTATTTTGAGGTAAAAAGGCTGAAATTCCCCTTATTTGGGGGCAAAAAGGCAGAAATTTCCCATATTTTGGGGCAAAATTGCAGAAATTTCACTTATTTCAGGGTACTAAGTCAGAAATTTTTCTTACTTTGGGGCAAAAAAGACAGAAATTCCCTTTGTTTTCAGGGAAAAAGACAGAAATTCCACTTATTTAGAGGCAAAAATGCAGAAATTCCCCTTATTTTGAAGCAAAAATGAAGAAATTTCTATTTCTTATGGCAAAAAGGTATGCATTCTTCTTATTTTCGGGCAAAAAGGCAGAAATTCTTTGTATTTCGGAGCAAAATTGCAGAAATTCCCCTAATTGTGGGGCAAAAAGGCAGAAATCCCCTATATGTTGGGGCAAAAAGAAAGAAATTCTCCTTATTTTGGGGCAAAACTCAGAAATTCCACTTATTTTGGGGCAAAATTTCAGAAATTTCCCTCATTTTGGAGCAAAATTGCAGAAATTTCACTTATTTCAAAGAAAAAAAGCACAAATTTTCTTATTTTGGGGCAAAAAGGCAGAAATTTCATTTATTTTGGTACAAAATTGCGGAAATTTTTCTTAATTTGGGCAAAAATGCAGAAATTTCCCATATTTTTCGACAAAAATGCAGAAATTCCCCTTATTTTGAGGTAAAAAGGCTGAAATTCCCCTTATTTTGGGGCAAAAAGTTAGAAATTCCCCTTATTTTAAAGGAAAAAGACAGAAATTCCGTTTATTTTTGTGGAAAAGTCAGAAATTGCACTTATTTTGAGTCAAAAAGGCGGAAAATCCCCTTATTTTGGGGTAAAAAATGAAGAAATTAACCTTTTTATGGCAAAAAGGTATACATTCTTTTTATTTTCGAGCAAAATTGCAGAAATTCCCCTAATTATGGGGAAAAAAGGCAGAAATTCCCCGTAATTTGGAGCAAAATTGCAGAAATTCCCCTAATTTTGGGGCAAAAACGCAGAACGTCCCTTTATTTTGGGGTAAAACTGCAGAAATTTCACTTATTTCGCGGCAAAATGGCAGAAATTCACTTTATTTTCGGAGAAAAAGGCAGAAAATCCCCGTATTTTAGAGCAAAATTGCAGAAATTTACCTAATTTTGGGGTAAAACATGCAGTAATTTTCTTTATTTTGGGGCAAAAAGGCAGAAATTCCCCTTATTTTGGGGATAAAATCAAAAATATCCCTTATTTTGGGGCCAAATTTTAGAAATTTCTTTTATTTTTGTACAGAATTGCAGAAATTTTTCTTATTTTGTGGCAAAAAGGAAGAAATTTCCCATATTTTGGAACAAAAATGCAGAAATTCCTTTTATTTTGAGGTAAAAAGGCTGAAATTCCCCTTATTTCGGGGCAAAAAGGCAGAAATTTCCCTTATTTTGGGGCAAAATTGCAGAAATTTCACTTATTTCAGGGTAATAAGTCAGAAATTTTCCTTACTTTGGGGCCAAAAGGACAAAAATTCCCTTTGTTTTGGGGGAAAAAGACAGAAATTCCACTTATTTAGAGGCAAAAAAGCAGAAATTTCTCTTATTTTGGAGCAAAAATGAAGAAATTTCCCTTTTTTCTGGCAAAAAGTTATGCATTCTTCTTATTTTCGGGCAAAAAGGCAGAAATTCCCCGTATTTTGGAGCAAAATTGCAGAAATTCCCCTAATTGTGGGGCAAAAAGGCAGAAATTCCCTATATGTTGGGGCAAAAAGACAGAAATTCTCATTATTTTGGGGCAAAACTCAGAAATTCCACTTATTTTGGCGCAAAATTCCAGAAATTTCCCTTATTTTGAGGCAAAATTGCAGAAATTTCACTTATTTTGGGGCAAAATTGCAAAAATTTCACTTATGTCAGAAAAAAAGCAGAAATTTTCTTATTTTGGTGCAAAAAGGCAGAAATTTCTAATATTTTGGTACAAAATTGCAGAAATTTTTCTTATTTTAGGGCAAAAAGGCAGAAATCTCCCATATTTTGGGGCAAAAATGCAGAAATTCCTCTTATTTTTAGGTAAAAAGGCTGAAATTCCCCTTATTTGGGGGCAAAAAGGCAGAAATTTCCCTTATTTTGAGGCAAAATTGCAGAAATTACACTTATTTCAGAGAACAAAAGCAGAAATTTTCTTATTTTGGGGCAAAAAGGCAGAAATTTCTTTTATTTTGGTACAAAATTGCAGAAATGTTTCTTATTTTGGGGCAAAAAGGCAGAAATCTCCCATATTTTGGGGCAAAAAAGCAGAAATTTCCCTTATTTTGAGGTAAAAACGCTGAAATTCCCCTTATTTGGGGGCAAAAAGGCAGAAATTTACCTTATTTTGAGGCAAAATTGCAGAAATTTCACTTATTTCAGAATAATAAGTCAGAAATTTTCCTTATTTTGGGGCAAAAAACAGAAATTCTCTTTGTTTTAAAGGAAAAAGACTGATATTCCACTTATTTAGAGGCTAAAAAGCAGAAATTCTTATTATTTTGGAGCAAAAATGAAGAAATTTTCCTTTTTTTGTGGAAAAAGGTATACATTCCTCTAATTTTCGGGCTAAAAAGCAGAAATTCCCCGTATTTTGGAGCAAAATTGCAGAAATTCCCCTAATTGTGTGGAAAAAAGGCAGAAATTCCCTATATGTTAGGGCAAAAAGACAGAAATTCTCCTTATTTTGGGGCAAAACTCAGAAATTCCACTTATTTTGGGGCAAAATTCCAGAAATTTCCCTTATTTTGGGGCAAAATTGCAGAAATTTCACTTATTTTGGGGCGAAATTGCAGAAATTTCACTTTTTTCATGGAAAAAAAGGCAGAAATTTTCCTTATTTTGGGGCAAAAAGGCAGAAATTCCTAATATTTTCTGGCAAAAATTCAGAAATTCCTCTTATTTTGAGGTAAAAAGGCTGAAATTCCCCTTATTTGGGGGCAAAAAGGCATAAATTTCCCTTATTTTGGGGCAAAATTGCAGAAATTTCACTTATTTCAGGGTAATAAGTCAGAAATTTTCCTTATTTTGGGGCAAAAAAGACAGAAATTCCCTTTGTTTTGGGATAAAAAGACAGAAATTCCACTTATTTAGAGGCAAAAAAGCAGAAATTCCACTTATTTTGGAGTAAAAATTAAGAGATTTCCCTTTTTTATGGCAAAAAGGTATGCATTCTTTTTATTTTCGGACAAAAAGGCAGAAATTCCCCGTATTTTGGAGCAAAATTGCAGAAATTTCACTTATTTCAGAATAAAAATGAGAAATTTCCTTATTTTGGGGCAAAAGGCAGAAATTCCCCTTATTTTATTGCAAAATTGCAGAAATTGCCTTTATTTGGGGACAAAAAACAGAAATTCCCTTTATTTTGGGGCAAAATTGCAGAAAATTTTTTTATTATGGGAAAAAATTGAAGATATTTCTTTTATTTTAAGGCAAAATTGCAGAAATTTCACTTATTTCAGAGAAAAAAACAAAAATCTTTCTTATTTTTGGCAAAATGCAGAAATTCCCATTATTTTGGGGCAAAAAGGCAGAAATTCACCTTATTTTGGGGTAAAATTGAAGACATGTCACATATTTCAGGGCATAAAGGCAGAAATTGCCCTTATTTGGGGGCAAAAAGGCAGAAATTCCCCTTATTTTGGGATAAAATTGCAGAAATTACCCTTGTTTGGGGGCAAAAAGGCAGAAAATCCCCTTAATTTCGGGCAAAAAGCCAGAAATTCCCTGTATTTTGGAGCAAAATTGCAGAAATTCTCCTAATATTGGGGCAAAAATGCAGAAATTCCCTTTATTTGGGGCAAATTGGCAGAAGTTCCCCTTATTTTCAGGAAAAGAGGCAGAAATTCCCATTATTTTGAAGCAAAATTGCAGAAACTCCCCTAATTTTGGGGCAAAAAGGCAGAAATCCCCTTTATTTTGGGGCAAAAATACAGAAATTCTCCTTATATCTGGGCAAAAATCAGAAATTTCCCTTATTTTGGAGCAAAATTTTAGAAATTTCTTTTATTTTGGTACAGAATTGGAGAAATTTTTCTTATTCTGTGGCAAAAAGGCAGAAATTTCTTTTATTTTGGTGCAAAATTGCAGAAATTTTTCTAATTTTGGGGCAAAAAGGCATAAATTTCCCATATTTTGGGGCAAAAATGTAGAAATTTTCTTTATTTTGAGGTAAAAAGGCTGAAATTTCCCTTATTTGGGGGCAAAAAGGCAGAAATTTCTCTTATTTTGGGGCAAAATTGCAGAAATTTCACTTATTTCAGAAAAAAAGGAAAAATTTTCTTATTTGGGGGCAAAAAGGCAGAAATTTCTTTTATTTTGGTGCAAAATTACAGAAATTTTCTTTATTTTGGGGCAAAAAAGACAGAAATTCCCTTTGTTTTGGGGGAAAAAGACAGAAATTCCACTTATTTAGAGGCAAAAAAGCAGAAATTCCCCTTATTTTGGAGCAAAAATAAAGAAATTTCCCTTTTTCATGGCAAAAAGGTATGCATTCTTCTTATTTTCGGGCAAAAAGGCAGAAATTCCCTATATGTTGGAGCAAAAAGACAGAAATTCTCCTTATTTTGGGGCAAAACTCAGATATTCCACATATTTTGGGGCAAAATTCCATAAATTTCCCTTATTTTGGGGCAAAATTGCAGAAATATCACTTATTTTAAGGCAAAATTGGAGAAATTTCACTTATTTCAGAAGAAAAAAGCAGAAATTTTCTTGTTTTGGGGCAAAAAGGGAGAAATTTCTTTTATTTTTGTACAAAATTGCAGAAATTTTTCTTATTTTGGGGCAAGAAGGCAGAAATTTCCTATATTTTGGGGCAAAAATTCAGAAATTCCCCTTATTTTTAGGTAAAAAGGCTGAAATTCTCTTTATTTGGGAGCAAAAAGGCAGAAATTGCCCTGATTTTGTGGCAAAATTCCAGAAATTTCACTTATTTTAGGGTAATAAGTCAGAAATTTTTTATTTTGGGGCAAAAAGGCAGAAATTTCTTTTATTTTGGTACAAAATTACAGAAATTTTTCTTATTTTGGGGCAAAAAAGAAGAAATTTCCCTTATTTTGGGGCAAAATTGCAGAAATTTCACTTATTTTGATGTAAAAAGGCTGAAATTCCCCTTATTTTGGGGCAAAATGGAAGAAGTTTTCCTTATTTTGGGGCAAAATTGCAGAAATTTCACTTATTTCAAGGTAATAAGTCAGAAATTTTCCTTATTTTTGGGGCAAAAAAACAGAAATTCCTTGTTTTGGGGGAAAAAGACAGAAATTCCACTTATTTAGAGGCAAAAAAGCAGAAATTCCCAATATTTTGGAGCAAAATTGCAGAAATTCCCCTAATTGTGGGGCAAAAAGGCAGAAATTCCCTATATGTTAGGGCAAAACGACAGAAATTCTCCTCATTTGGGGGCAAAATTCAGAAATTCCATTTATTTTGGGGCAAAATTCCCAAAATTCCCCTTATTTTGGGGCAAAATTGCAGAAATTTCAATTATTTTGGGGCAAAATTGCAGAAATTTCACTTTTTTCAGGGAAAAAAGGCCGAAATTTTCCGTTTTTAGGGGCAAAAAGGCAGAAATTCCTAATATTTTGAGGCAAAAATGCAGAAATTCCATTTATTTAGAGGCAAAAAAGCAGAAATTCCCCTTATTTTGGAGCAAAATGGCAGAAATTTCCCTTTTTATAGCCAAAAGGTATGCATTCTTCTTATTTTCAGGCAAAAGGGCAGAAATTCCCCGTATTTTGGAGTAAAATTGCAGAAATTCCCTATATGTTGGGGCAAAAAGACAGAAATTCTCCTTATTTTGGGGCAAAACTCAGAAATTCCACTTATTTTGGAACAAAATTTCAGAAATTTCCCTTATTTTTGGCCAAAATTGCAGAAATTTCACTTATTTTGGGGCAAAATTGCAGAAATTTCACTTATTTCAGAGAAAAAAAAGCAGAAATTTTCTTATTTTGGGGCAAAAAGGCAGAAATTTCCCATATTTTGAGGCAAAAATGCAGAAATTCCCCTTATTTTGAGGTAAAAAGGCTGAAATTCCCCTTATTTGGGGGCAAAAAGGCAGAAATTTCCCATATTTTGGGGCAAAATTGCAGAAATTTCACTTATTTCAGGGTACTAAGTCAGAAATTTTTCTTACTTTGGGGCAAAAAAGACAGAAATTCCCTTTGTTTTCAGGTAAAAAGACAGAAATTCCACTTATTTAGAGGCAAAAATGCAGAAATTCCCCTTATTTTGAAGCAAAAATGAAGAAATTTCTATTTCTTATGGCAAAAAGGTATGCATTCTTCTTATTTTCGGGCAAAAAGGCAGAAATTCTTTGTATTTCGGAGCAAAATTGCAGAAATTCCCCTAATTGTGGGGCAAAAAGGCAGAAATCCCATATATGTTGGGGCAAAAAGAAAGAAATTCTCCTTATTTTGGGGCAAAACTCAGAAATTCCACTTATTTTGGGGCAAAATTTCAGAAATTTCCCTCATTTTGGAGCAAAATTGCAGAAATTTCACTTATTTCAAAGAAAAAAAGCACAAATTTTCTTATTTTGGGGCAAAAAGGCAGAAATTTCATTTATTTTGGTACAAAATTGCGGAAATTTTTCTTAATTTGGGCAAAAATGCAGAAATTTCCCATATTTTTCGACAAAAATGCAGAAATTCCCCTTATTTTGAGGTAAAAAGGCTGAAATTCCCCTTATTTTGGGGCAAAAAGTTAGAAATTCCCCTTATTTTAAAGGAAAAAGACAGAAATTCCGTTTATTTTTGTGGAAAAGTCAGAAATTGCACTTATTTTGAGTCAAAAAGGCGGAAAATCCCCTTATTTTGGGGTAAAAAATGAAGAAATTAACCTTTTTATGGCAAAAAGGTATACATTCTTTTTATTTTCGAGCAAAATTGCAGAAATTCCCCTAACTATGGGGAAAAAAGGCAGAAATTCCCCGTAATTTGGAGCAAAATTGCAGAAATTCCCCTAATTTTGGGGCAAAAACGCAGAACGTCCCTTTATTTTGGGGTAAAACTGCAGAAATTTCACTTATTTCGCGGCAAAATGGCAGAAATTCACTTTATTTTCGGAGAAAAAGGCAGAAAATCCCCGTATTTTAGAGCAAAATTGCAGAAATTTACCTAATTTTGGGGTAAAACATGCAGTAATTTTCTTTATTTTGGGGCAAAAAGGCAGAAATTCCCCTTATTTTGGGGATAAAATCAAAAATATCCCTTATTTTGGGGCCAAATTTTAGAAATTTCTTTTATTTTTGTACAGAATTGCAGAAATTTTTCTTATTTTGTGGCAAAAAGGAAGAAATTTCCCATATTTTGGAACAAAAATGCAGAAATTCCTTTTATTTTGAGGTAAAAAGGCTGAAATTCCCCTTATTTCGGGGCAAAAAGGCAGAAATTTCCCTTATTTTGGGGCAAAATTGCAGAAATTTCACTTATTTCAGGGTAATAAGTCAGAAATTTTCCTTACTTTGGGGCCAAAAGGACAAAAATTCCCTTTGTTTTGGGGGAAAAAGACAGAAATTCCACTTATTTAGAGGCAAAAAAGCAGAAATTTCTCTTATTTTGGAGCAAAAATGAAGAAATTTCCCTTTTTTCTGGCAAAAAGTTATGCATTCTTCTTATTTTCGGGCAAAAAGGCAGAAATTCCCCGTATTTTGGAGCAAAATTGCAGAAATTCCCCTAATTGTGGGGCAAAAAGGCAGAAATTCCCTATATGTTGGGGCAAAAAGACAGAAATTCTCATTATTTTGGGGCAAAACTCAGAAATTCCACTTATTTTGGCGCAAAATTCCAGAAATTTCCCTTATTTTGAGGCAAAATTGCAGAAATTTCACTTATTTTGGGGCAAAATTGCAAAAATTTCACTTATGTCAGAAAAAAAGCAGAAATTTTCTTATTTTGGTGCAAAAAGGCAAAATTTCTAATATTTTGGTACAAAATTGCAGAAATTTTTCTTATTTTAGGGCAAAAAGGCAGAAATCTCCCATATTTTGGGGCAAAAATGCAGAAATTCCTCTTATTTTTAGGTAAAAAGGCTGAAATTCCCCTTATTTGGGGGCAAAAAGGCAGAAATTTCCCTTATTTTGAGGCAAAATTGGAGAAATTACACTTATTTCAGAGAACAAAAGCAGAAATTTTCTTATTTTGGGGCAAAAAGGCAGAAATTTCTTTTATTTTGGTACAAAATTGCAGAAATGTTTCTTATTTTGGGGCAAAAAGGCAGAAATCTCCCATATTTTGGGGCAAAAAAGCAGAAATTTCCCTTATTTTGAGGTAAAAACGCTGAAATTCCCCTTATTTGGGGGCAAAAAGGCAGAAATTTACCTTATTTTGAGGCAAAATTGCAGAAATTTCACTTATTTCAGAATAATAAGTCAGAAATTTTCCTTATTTTGGGGCAAAAAACAGAAATTCTCTTTGTTTTAAAGGAAAAAGACTGATATTCCACTTATTTAGAGGCTAAAAAGCAGAAATTCTTATTATTTTGGAGCAAAAATGAAGAAATTTTCCTTTTTTGTGGAAAAAGGTATACATTCCTCTAATTTTCGGGCTAAAAAGCAGAAATTCCCCGTATTTTGGAGCAAAATTGCAGAAATTCCCCTAATTGTGTGGAAAAAAGGCAGAAATTCCCTATATGTTAGGGCAAAAAGACAGAAATTCTCCTTATTTTGGGGCAAAACTCAGAAATTCCACTTATTTTGGGGCAAAATTCCAGAAATTTCCCTTATTTTGGGGCAAAATTGCAGAAATTTCACTTATTTTGGGGCGAAATTGCAGAAATTTCACTTTTTTCATGGAAAAAAAGGCAGAAATTTTCCTTATTTTGGGGCAAAAAGGCAGAAATTCCTAATATTTTCTGGCAAAAATTCAGAAATTCCTCTTATTTTGAGGTAAAAAGGCTGAAATTCCCCTTATTTGGGGGCAAAAAGGCATAAATTTCCCTTATTTTGGGGCAAAATTGCAGAAATTTCACTTATTTCAGGGTAATAAGTCAGAAATTTTCCTTATTTTGGGGCAAAAAAGACAGAAATTCCCTTTGTTTTGGGATAAAAAGACAGAAATTCCACTTATTTAGAGGCAAAAAAGCAGAAATTCCACTTATTTTGGAGTAAAAATTAAGAGATTTCCCTTTTTTATGGCAAAAAGGTATGCATTCTTTTTATTTTCGGACAAAAAGGCAGAAATTCCCCGTATTTTGGAGCAAAATTGCAGAAATTTCACTTATTTCAGAATAAAAATGAGAAATTTTCTTATTTTGGGGCAAAAGGCAGAAATTCCCCTTATTTTATGGCAAAATTGCAGAAATTGCCTTTATTTGGGGACAAAAAACAGAAATTCCCTTTATTTTGGGGCAAAATTGCAGAAAATTTTTTTATTATGGGAAAAAATTGAAGATATTTCTTTTATTTTAAGGCAAAATTGCAGAAATTTCACTTATTTCAGAGAAAAAAACAAAAATCTTATTTTTGGCAAAATGCAGAAATTCCCATTATTTTGGGGCAAAAAGGCAGAAATTCACCTTATTTTGGGGTAAAATTGAAGACATGTCACATATTTCAGGGCATAAAGGCAGAAATTGCCCTTATTTGGGGGCAAAAAAACAGAAATTCCCCTTATTTTGGGATAAAATTGCAGAAATTACCCTTGTTTGGGGGCAAAAAGGCAGAAAATCCTCTTAATTTCGGGCAAAAAGGCAGAAATTCCCTGTATTTTGGAGCAAAATTGCAGAAATTCTCCTAATATTGGGGCAAAATGCAGAAATTCCCTTTATTTGGGGCAAATTGGCAGAAGTTCCCCTTATTTTCAGGAAAAGAGGCAGAAATTCCCATTATTTTGAAGCAAAATTGCAGAAACTCCCCTAATTTTGGGGCAAAAAGGCAGAAATTCCCTTTATTTTGGGGCAAAAATACAGAAATTCTCCTTATATCTGGGCAAAAATCAGAAATTTCCCTTATTTTGGAGCAAAATTTTAGAAATTTCTTTTATTTTGGTACAGAATTGGAGAAATTTTTCTTATTCTGTGGCAAAAAGGCAGAAATTTCTTTTATTTTGGTGCAAAATTGCAGAAATTTTTCTAATTTTGGGGCAAAAAGGCATAAATTTCCCATATTTTGGGGCAAAAATGTAGAAATTTTCTTTATTTTGAGGTAAAAAGGCTGAAATTTCCCTTATTTGGGGGCAAAAAGGCAGAAATTTCTCTTATTTTGGGGCAAAATTGCAGAAATTTCACTTATTTCAGAAAAAAAGGAAAAATTTTCTTATTTGGGGGCAAAAAGGCAGAAATTTCTTTTATTTTGGTGCAAAATTACAGAAATTTTCTTTATTTTGGGGCAAAAAAGACAGAAATTCCCTTTGTTTTGGGGGAAAAAGACAGAAATTCCACTTATTTAGAGGCAAAAAAGCAGAAATTCCCCTTATTTTGGAGCAAAAATAAAGAAATTTCCCTTTTTCATGGCAAAAAGGTATGCATTCTTCTTATTTTCGGGCAAAAAGGCAGAAATTCCCTATATGTTGGGGCAAAAAGACAGAAATTCTCCTTATTTTGGGGCAAAACTCAGATATTCCACATATTTTGGGGCAAAATTCCATAAATTTCCCTCATTTTGGGGCAAAATTGCAGAAATATCACTTATTTTAAGGCAAAATTGGAGAAATTTCACTTATTTCAGAAGAAAAAAGCAGAAATTTTCTTGTTTTGGGGCAAAAAGGGAGAAATTTCTTTTATTTTTGTACAAAATTGCAGAAATTTTTCTTATTTTGGGGCAAGAAGGCAGAAATTTCCTATATTTTGGGGCAAAAATTTAGAAATTCCCCTTATTTTTAGGTAAAAAGGCTGAAATTCTCTTTATTTGGGAGCAAAAAGGCAGAAATTGCCCTGATTTTGTGGCAAAATTCCAGAAATTTCACTTATTTTAGGGTAATAAGTCAGAAATTTTTTATTTTGAGGCAAAAAGGCAGAAATTTCTTTTATTTTGGTACAAAATTACAGAAATTTTTCTTATTTTGGGGCAAAAAAGAAGAAATTTCCCTTATTTTGGGGCAAAATTGCAGAAATTTCATTATTTTGATGTAAAAAGGCTGAAATTCCCCTTATTTTGGGGCAAAATGGCAGAAGTTTTCCTAATTTTGGGGCAAAATTGCAGAAATTTCACTTATTTCAAGGTAATAAGTCAGAAATTTTCCTTATTTTGGGGCAAAAAAAACAGAAATTCCTTGTTTTGGGGGAAAAAGACAGAAATTCCACTTATTTAGAGGCAAAAATCAGAAATTTCTCATATTTTGGAGCAAAATTGCAGAAATTCCCCTAATTGTGGGGCAAAAAGGCAGAAATTCCCTATATGTTAGGGCAAAACGACAGAAATTCTCCTCATTTGGGGGCAAAATTCAGAAATTCCATTTATTTTGGGGCAAAATTCCCAAAATTCCCCTTATTTTGGGGCAAAATTGCAGAAATTTCAATTATTTTGGGGCAAAATTGCAGAAATTTCACTTTTTTCAGGGAAAAAAGGCCGAAATTTTCCGTTTTTGGGGGCAAAAAGGCAGAAATTCCTAATATTTTGAGGCAAAAATGCAGAAATTCCTCTTATTTTGAGGTAAAAAGGCTGAAATTCCCCTTATTTGGGGGCAAAAATGCAGAAATTTCTCTAATACTGGGGCAAAATTGCAGAAATTTCACTTATTTCAGGGTAATAATTCAGAAATTTTCCTTATTTTGGGGCAAAAAATACAGAAATTCCATTTGTATGGGGGGAAAAAGACAGAAATTCCATTTATTTAGAGGCAAAAAAGCAGAAATTCCCCTTATTTTGGAGCAAAATTGCAGAAATTTCCCTTTTTATAGCCAAAAGGTATGCATTCTTCTTATTTTCAGGCAAAAAGGCAGAAATTCCCCGTATTTTGGAGTAAAATTGCAGAAATTCCCTTAATTGTGGGGCAAAAAGACAGAAATTCTCCTTATTTTGGGGCAAAATTCAGAAATTCCACTTATTTTGGAACAAAATTTCAGAAATTTCCCTTATTTTTGGCCAAAATTGCAGAAATTTTACTTATTTTGGGGCAAAATTGCAGAAATTTCACTTATTTCAGGGAAAAAAAGCAGAAATTTTCTTATTTTGGGGCAAAAAAGCAGAAATTTCCCATATTTTGAGGCAAAAATGCAGAAATTCCCCTTATTTTGAAATAAAAAGGCTGAAATTCCCCTTATTTGGGGGCAAAAAGGCAGAAATTTCCCATATTTTGGGGCAAAATTGCAGAAATTTCACTTATTTCAGGGTACTAAGTCAGAAATTTTTCTTACTTTGGGGCAAAAGAGACAGAAATTCCCTTTGTTTTCAGGGAAAAAGACAGAAATTCCACTTATTTGGAGGCAAAAATGCAGAAATTCCCCTTATTTTGGAGCAAAAATGAAGAAATTTCCCTTTTTTATGGCAAAAAGGTATGCATTCTTCTTATTTTCGGGCAAAAAGTCAGAAATTCCCCCTATTTTAGAGCAAAATTGCAGAAATTCCCCTAATTGTGGGGAAAAAAACAGAAATTCCCTATATGTTGGGGCAAAAAGACAGAAATTCTCCATATTTTGGGGCAAAACTCAGAAATTCCACTTATTTTGGGGCAAAATTCCAAAAATTTCCCTTATTTTGGGGCAAAATTGCAGAAATTTCAATTATTTAGGGGCAAAATTGCAGAAATTTCACTTATTTCAGGGGAAAAAGACAGAAATTTCTTTTATTTTGGTACAAAATTGCAGAAATTTTTCTTATTTTGGGCAAAAAGGCAGAAATTTCCCATATTTTGAGGCAAAAATGCAGAAATTTCACTTATTTCAGGGTAATAAGTCAGAAATTTTCATTACTTTGGCGCAAAAAAGACAGAAATTCCCTTTGTTTTGGTGGAAAAAGACAGAAATTCCAATTCTTTAGAGGCAAAAATGCAGAAATTCCCCTTATTTTGGCGCAAAAATGAAGAAATTTCCCTTTTTTATGGCAAAAAGGTATGCATTCTTCTTATTTTCGGGCAAAAAGGCAGAAATTCCTTCTATTTTAGAGCAAAATTGCAGAAATTCCCCTAATTGTGGGGCAAAAAGGCAGAATTTCCCTATATGTTGGGGCAAAAAGACAGAAATTCTCCTTATTTTAAAGCAAAACTCAGAAATTTCACTTATTTTGGGGCAAAATTACAGAAATTTCACTTATTTCAGAAAAAAAAAAGCAGAAATTTTCTTATTTTGGGGCAAAAAGGCAGAAATTTCTTTTATTTTGGTACAAAATTACAGAAATTATTCTTATTTTGGGGCAAAAAAGCAGAAATTTCTCATATTTTGGGGCAAAATTGCAGAAAATTTCCTTATTTTGAGGTAAAAAGGCTAAAATTCCCCTTATTTGGTTGCAAAAATGCAGAAATTTTCCTTATTTGGGGAAAAAATTGCAGAAATTTCACTTATTTCCGGGTAATAAGTCAGAAATTTTCTTTATTTTGGGGCAAAAAAAGACAGAAATTCTATTTCTTTTTGGGGGTAAAAGACAGAAATTCCACTTATTTAGAGGCAAAAAAGCAGAAATTCTCATTATTTTGGAGCAAAAATGAAGAAATTTCTATTTTATGGCAAAAAGGTATGCATTCTTCTTATTTTCGGGCAAAAAGTCAGAAATTCCCCCTATTTTAGAGCAAAATTACAGAAATTCCCCTAATAGTGGGGCAAAAAAACAGAAATTCCCTATATGTTGGGGCAAAAAGATAGAAATTCTCCATATTTTGGGGCAAAACTCAGAAATTCCACTTATTTTGGGGCAAAATTCCAAAAATTTCCCTTATTTTGGGGCAAAATTGCAGAAATTTCACTTATTTAGGGGCAAAATTGTAGAAATTTCACTTATTTCAGGGGAAAAAGACAGAAATTTCTTTTATTTTGGTACAAAATTGCAGAAATTTTTCTTATTTTGGGCAAAAAGGCAGAAATTTCCCATATTTTGAGGCAAAAATGCAGAAATTTCACTTATTTCAGGGTAATAAGTCAGAAATTTTCCTTACTTTGGGGCAAAAAAGACAGAAATTCCCTTTGTTTTGGTGGAAAAAGACAGAAATTCCACTTATTTAGAGGCAAAAATGCAGAAATTCCCCTTATTTTGGAGCAAAAATGAAGAAATTTCCCTTTTTTATGGCAAAAAGGTATGCATTCTTCTTATTTTCGGGCAAAAAGGCAGAAATTCCCCATATTTTAGAGCAAAATTGCAGAAATTCCCCTTATTGTGGGGCAAAAAGGCAGAAATTCCCTATATGTTGGGGGAAAAGACAGAAATTCTCCTTATTTTAGAGCAAAACTCAGAAATTTCATTTATTTTGGTGCAAAATTGCAGAAATTTCACTTATTTCAGGGAAAAAAAGCAGAAATTTTCTTATTTTGGGGCAAAAAGGCAGAAATTTCCCATATTTTGAGGCAAAAATGCAGAAATTCCCCTTATTTTGAGGTAAAAAGGCTGAAATTCCCCTTATTTGGGGGCAAAAAGGCAGAAATTTCCCATATTTTGGGGCAAAATTGCAGAAATTTCACTTATTTCAGGGTACTAAGTCAGAAATTTTTCTTACTTTGGGGCAAAAGAGACAGAAATTCCCTTTGTTTTCAGGGAAAAAGACAGAAATTCCACTTATTTTGAGGCAAAAATGCAGAAATTCCCCTTATTTTGGAGCAAAAATGAAGAAATTTCCCTTTTTTATGGCAAAAAGGTATGCATTCTTCTTATTTTCGGGCAAAAATTCAGAAATTCCCCCTATTTTAGAGCAAAATTGCAGAAATTCCCCTAATTGTGGGGAAAAAAACAGAAATTCCCTATATGTTGGGGCAAAAAGACAGAAATTCTCCATATTTTGGGGCAAAACTCAGAAATTCCACTTATTTTGGGGCAAAATTCCAAAAATTTCCCTTATTTTGGGGCAAAATTGCAGAAATTTCAATTATTTAGGGGCAAAATTGCAGAAATTTCACTTATTTCAGGGGAAAAATACAGAAATTTCTTTTATTTTGGTACAAAATTGCAGAAATTTTTCTTATTTTGGGCAAAAAGGCAGAAATTTCCCATATTTTGAGGCAAAAATGCAGAAATTTCACTTATTTCAGGGTAATAAGTCAGAAATTTTCATTACTTTGGCGCAAAAAAGACAGAAATTCCCTTTGTTTTGGTGGAAAAAGACAGAAATTCCAATTCTTTAGAGGCAAAAATGCAGAAATTCCCCTTATTTTGGCGCAAAAATGAAGAAATTTCCCTTTTTTATGGCAAAAAGGTATGCATTCTTCTTATTTTCGGGCAAAAAGGCAGAAATTCCCCCTATTTTAGAGCAAAATTGCAGAAATTCCCCTAATTGTGGGGCAAAAAGGCAGAAATTCCCTATATGTTGGGGCAAAAAGACAGAAATTCTCCTTATTTTAAAGCAAAACTCAGAAATTTCACTTATTTTGGGGCAAAATTACAGAAATTTCACTTACTTCAGAAAAAAAAGCAGAAATTTTCTTATTTTGGGGCAAAAAGGCAGAAATTTCTTTTATTTTGGTACAAAATTACAGAAATTATTCTTATTTTGGGGCAAAAAAGCAGAAATTTCTCATATTTTGGGGCAAAATTGCAGAAAATTTCCTTATTTTGAGGTAAAAAGGCTAAAATTCCCCTTATTTGGTTGCAAAAATGCAGAAATTTTCCTTATTTGGGGAAAAAATTGCAGAAATTTTACTTATTTCCGGGTAATAAGTCAGAAATTTTCTTTATTTTGGGGCAAAAAAAGACAGAAATTCTCTTTCTTTTTGGGGGTAAAAGACAGAAATTCCACTTATTCAGAGGCAAAAAAGCAGAAATTCCCATTATTTTGGAGCAAAAATGAAGAAATTTCTATTTTATGGCAAAAAGGTATGCATTCTTCTTATTTTCGGGCAAAAAGTCAGAAATTCCCCCTATTTTAGAGCAAAATTACAGAAATTCCCCTAATTGTGGGGCAAAAAAACAGAAATTCCCTATATGTTGGGGCAAAAAGATAGAAATTCTCCATATTTTGGGGCAAAACTCAGAAATTCCACTTATTTTGGGGCAAAATTCCAAAAATTTCCCTTATTTTGGGGCAAAATTGCAGAAATTTCACTTATTTAGGGGCAAAATTGCAGAAATTTCACTTATTTCAGGGGAAAAAGACAGAAATTTCTTTTATTTTGGTACAAAATTGCAGAAATTTTTCTTATTTTGGGCAAAAAGGCAGAAATTTCCCATATTTTGAGGCAAAAATGCAAAAATTTCACTTATTTCAGGGTAATAAGTCAGAAATTTTCCTTACTTTGGGGCAAAAAAGACAGAAATTCCCTTTGTTTTGGTGGAAAAAGACAGAAATTCCACTTATTTAGAGGCAAAAATGCAGAAATTCCCCTTATTTTGGAGCAAAAATGAAGAAATTTCCCTTTTTTATGGCAAAAAGGTATGCATTCTTCTTATTTTCGGGCAAAAAGGCAGAAATTCCCCATATTTTAGAGCAAAATTGCAGAAATTCCCCTTATTGTGGGGCAAAAAGGCAGAAATTCCCTATATGTTGGGGGAAAAGACAGAAATTCTCCTTATTTTAGAGCAAAACTCAGAAATTTCATTTATTTTGGGGCAAAATTGCAGAAATTTCACTTATTTCAGGGAAAAAAAGCAGAAATTTTCTTATTTTGGGGCAAAAAGGCAGAAATTTCCCATATTTTGAGGCAAAAATGCAGAAATTCCCCTTATTTTGAGGTAAAAAGGCTGAAATTCCCCTTATTTGGGGGCAAAAAGGCAGAAATTTCCCATATTTTGGGGCAAAATTGCAGAAATTTCACTTATTTCAGAGTACTAAGTCAGAAATTTTTCTTACTTTGGGGCAAAAAAGACAGAAATTCCCTTTGTTTTCAGGGAAAAAAACAGAAATTCCACTTATTTAGAGGCATAAAATGCAGAAATTCCCCTTATTTTGGCGCAAAAATGAAGAAATTTCTCTTTTTTATGGCAAAAAGGTATGCATTCTTCTTATTTTCGGGCAAAAAGGCAGAAATTCCCCCTATTTTAGAGCAAAATTGCAGAAATTCCCCTAATTGTGGGGCAAAAAGGCAGAAATTCCCTATATGTTGGGGCAAAAAGACAGAAATTCTCTTTATTTTAAAGCAAAACTCAGAAATTTCACTTATTTTGGGGCAAAATTACAGATATTTCACTTATTTCAGAAAAAAAAGCAGAAATTTTCTTATTTTGGGGCAAAAAGGCAGAAATTTCTTTTATTTTGGTACAAAATTGCAGAAATTATTCTTATTTTGGGGCAAAAAAGCAGAAATTTCTCATATTTTGGGGCAAAATTGCAGAAAATTTCCTTATTTTGAGGTAAAAAGGCTAAAATTCCCTTTATTTGGTTGCAAAAAGGCAGAAATTTTCCTTATTTGGGGGAAAAATTGCAGAAATTTCACTTATTTCAGGGTAATAAGTCAGAAATTTTCTTTATTTTGGGGCAAAAAAAGACAGAAATTCTCTTTGTTTTGGGGGTAAAAGACAGAAATTCCACTTATTTAGAGGCAAAAAAGCAGAAATTCCCATTATTTTGGAGCAAAAATGAAGAAATTTCTCTTTTTTATGGCAAAAAGGTATGCATTCTTCTTATTTTCGGGCAAAAAGGCAGAAATTCCCCCTATTTTAGAGCAAAATTGCAGAAATTCCCCTAATTGTGGGGCAAAAAAACAGAAATTCCCTATATGTTGGGGCAAAAAGATAGAAATTCTCCATATTTTGGGGCAAAACTCAGAAATTCCACTTATTTTGGGGCAAAATTCCAAAAATTTCCCTTATTTTGGGGCAAAATTGCAGAAATTTCACTTATTTAGGGGCAAAATTGCAGAAATTTCACTTATTTCAGGGGAAAAAGACAGAAATTTCTTTTATTTTGGTACAAAATTGCAGAAATTTTTCTTATTTTGGGCAAAAAGGCAGAAATTTCACTTATTTCAGGGTAATAAGTCAGAAATTTTCCTTACTTTGGGGCAAAAAAGACAGAAATTCCCTTTGTTTTGGTGGAAAAAGACAGAAATTCCACTTATTTAGAGGCAAAAATGCAGAAATTCCCCTTATTTTGGAGCAAAAATGAAGAAATTTCCTTTTTTTATGGCAAAAAGGTATGCATTCTTCTTATTTTCGGGCAAAAAGGCAGAAATTCCCCATATTTTAGAGCAAAATTGCAGAAATTCCCCTTATTGTGGGGCAAAAAGGCAGAAATTCCCTATATGTTAGGGGAAAAGACAGAAATTCTCCTTATTTTAGAGCAAAACTCAGAAATTTCATTTATTTTGGGGCAAAATTGCAGAAATTTCACTTATTTCAGGAAAAAAAAGCAGAAATTTTCTTATTTTGGGGCAAAAAGGCAGAAATTTCTTTTATTTTGGTACAAAATTGCAGAAAATTTTCTTATTTTGGGGCAAAAAGGCAGAAATTTCTCATATTTTGGGGCAAAAATGCAGAAAATCCCCTTATTTTGAGGTAAAAAGGCTAAAATTCCCCTTATTTGGTTGCAAAAAGGCAGAAATTTCCCTTATTTTGGGGCAAAATTGCAGAAATTTCACTTATTTCAGGGTAATAAGTCAGAAATTTTCCTTATTTTGGGGCAAAAAAGACAGAAATTCCCTTTGTTTTGGGGGAAAAAGACAGAAATTCCACTTATTAAGAGGCAAAAAAGCAGAAATTCCCCTTATTTTGGAGCAAAAATGAAGAAATTTCCCTTTTTTATGGCAAAAAGGTATGCATTCTTCTTGTTTTCGGGCAAAAAGGCAGAAATTCCCCGTTTTTTGGAGCAAAATTGCAGAAATTCCCCTAATTTTGGGGCAAAAAGGCAGAAATTCCCTATATGTTAGGGCAAAACGACAGAAATTCTCTTTATTTTGGGGCAAAATTCAGAAATTCCATTTCTTTTGGTGCAAAATTCCCAAAATTTCCCTTATTTTGGGGCAAAATTGCAGAAATTTCAATTATTTTGGGGCAAAATTGCAGAAATTTCACTTTTTTCCGGTAAAAAAGGCCGAAATTTTCCGTTTTTGGGGGCAAAAAGGCAGAAATTCCTAATATTTTGTGGCAAAAATGCAGAAATTTCCCTTATTTTGAGGTAAAAAGGCTGAAATTCCCCTTATTTGGAGGCAAAAATGCAGAAATTTCTCTTATACTGGGGCAAAATTGCAGAAATTTCACTTATTTTGGGGCAAAATTGCAGAAATTTCACTTATTTCAGGGACAAAAAGCAGAAATTTTCTTATTTTGGGGCAAAAAGGCAGAAATTTCCCATATTTTGAGGCAAAAATGCAGAAATTCCCCTTATTTTGAGTTAAAAAGGCAGAAATTCTCCTTATTTGGGGGCAAAAAGGCAGAAATTTCCCATATTTTGGGGCAAAATTGCAGAAATTTCACTTATTTCAGGGTACTAAGTCAGAAATTTTTCTTACTTTGGGGCAAAAAAGACAGAAATTCCCTTTGTTTTCAGGGAAAAAGACAGAAATTCCACTTATTTAGAGGCAAAAATGCAGAAATTCCCCTTATTTTGGAGCAAAAATGAAAAAATTTTCCTTTTTTATGGCAAAAAGGTATGCATTCTTCTTATTTTCGGGCAAAAAGGCAGAAATTCCCCCTATTTTAGAGCAAAATTGCAGAAATTCCCCTAATTTTGGGGCAAAAAGTCAGAAAGTCCCTATATGTTGGGGCAAAAAGACAGAAATTCTCCTTATTTTAAAGCAAAACTCAGAAATTTCACTTATTTTGGGGCAAAATTACAGAAATTTCACTTATTTCAAAAAAAAGCAGAAATTTTCTTATTTTGGGGCAAAAAGGCAAAAATTTCTTTTATTTTGGTACAAAATTGCAGAAATTATTCTTATTTTGAAGCAAAAAAGCAGAAATTTCTCATATTTTGGGGCAAAATTGCAGAAAATTTCTTTATTTTGAGGTAAAAAGGCTAAAATTCCCCTTATTTGGTTGCAAAAAGGCAGAAATTTTCCTTATTTTGGGGAAAATTGCAGAAATTTCACTTATTTCAGGGAAATAAGTCAGAAGTTTTTCTTACTTTGGGGCAAAAAAGACAGAAATTCCCTTTGTTTTCAGGGAAAAAGACAGAAATTCCACTTATTTAGAGGCAAAAATGCAGAAATTCCCCTTATTTTGGAGCAAAAATGAAGAAATTTCCCTTTTTTATGGCAAAAAGGTATGCATTCTTCTTATTTTCGGGCAAAAAGGCAGAAATTCCCTTTGTTTTGGGGGAAAAAGACAGAAATTCCACTTATTTAGAGGCAAAAAAGCAGAAATTCCCCATATTTTGGAGCAAAATTGCAGAAATTCCCCAAATTGTGGGGCAAAAAGGCAGAAATTCCCTATATGTTAGGGCAAAACGACAGAAATTCTCCTCATTTGGGGGCAAAATTCAGAAATTCCATTTATTTTGGGGCAAAATTCCCAAAATTCCCCTTATTTTGGGGCAAAATTGCAGAAATTTCAATTATTTTGGGGCAAAATTGCAGAAATTTCACTTTTTTCAGGGAAAAAAGGCCGAAATTTTCCGTTTTTAGGGGCAAAAAGTCAGAAATTCCTAATATTTTGAGGCAAAAATGCAGAAATTCCTCTTATTTTGAAGTAAAAAGGCTGAAATTCCCCTTATTTGGGGGCAAAAATGCAGAAATTTCTCTTATACTGGGGCAAAATTGCAGAAATTTCACTTATTTAAGGGTAATAATTCAGAAATTTTCCTTATTTTGGGGCAAAAAATACAGAAATTCCATTTGTATGGGTGGAAAAAGACAGAAATTACATTTATTTAGAGGCAAAAAAGCAGAAATTCCCCTTATTTTGAGGTAAAAAGGCTGAAATTCCCCTTATTTTGAGGTAAAAAGGCTGAAATTCCCCTTATTTGGGGGCAAAAAGGCAGAAATTTCCCATATTTTGGGGCAAAATTGCAGAAATTTCACTTATTTCAGGGTACTAAGTCAGAAATTTTTCTTACTTTGGGGCAAAAAAGACAGAAATTCCCTTTGTTTTCAGGGAAAAAGACAGAAATTCCACTTATTTAGAGGCAAAAATGCAGAAATTCCCCTTATTTTGGAGCAAAAATGAAGAAATTTCCCCTTTTTATGGCAAAAAGGTATGCATTCTTATTATTTTCAGGCAAAAAGGCAGAAATTCCCCCTATTTTAGAGCAAAATTGCAGAAATTCCCTATATGTTGGGGCAAAAAGACAGAAATTCTCCTTATTTTGGGGCAAAACTCAGAAATTCCACTTATTTTGAAACAAAATTTCAGAAATTTCCCTTATTTTTGGCCAAAATTGCAGAAATTTCACTTATTTTGGGGCAAAATTGCAGAAATTTCACTTATTTCAGGGAAAAAAAGCAGAAATTTTCTTATTTTGGGGCAAAAAGGCAGAAACTTCCCATATTTTGAGGCAAAAATGCAGAAATTCCCCTTATTTTGAAGTAAAAAGGCTGAAATTCCCCTTATTTGGGGGCAAAAAGGCAGAAATTTCCCATATTTTGGGGAAAAATTGCAGAAATTTCACTTATTTCAGGGTACTAAGTCAGAAATTTTTCTTACTTTGGGGCAAAAAAGACAGAAATTCCCTTTGTTTTCAGGGAAAAAGACAGAAATTCCACTTATTTAGAGGCAAAAATGCAGAAATTCCCCTTATTTTGGAGCAAAAATGAAGAAATTTCCCTTTTTTATGGCAAAAAGGTATGCATTCTTCTTATTTTCGGGCAAAAAGGCAGAAATTCCCCCTATTTTAGAGCAAAATTGCAGAAATTCCCCTAATTGTGGGGCAAAAAGGCAGAAATTCCCTATATGTTGGGGCAAAATACAGAAATTCTCCTTATTTTGGTGAAAAACTCAGAAATTCCACTTATTTTGGGGCAAAATTGCAGAAATTTCCCTTATTTTGGGGCAAAATTGCAGAAATTTCACTTATTTTGGGGCAAAATTGCAGAAATTTCACTTTTTTCAGGGTAATAAGTCAGAAATTTTCCTTATTTTGGGGCAAAAAAGACAGAAATTCCCTATGTTCTGGGGGAAAAAGACAGTAATTCCACTTTTTTAGAGGCAAAAAAGCAGAAATTCCTTTTATTTTAGAGTAAAAATGAAGAAATTTCTTTTTTTTGTGGCAAAAGTTATACATTCCCTTTATTTTCGGGCAAAAAGGCAGAAATTCCCCGTATTTTGGAGCAAACTTGCAGATATTCCCCTAATTGTGGGGCAAAAAGCCAGAAATTCCCTATATGTTGGGGCAAAAAGACAGAAATTCTCCTTATTTTGGGGCAAAACTCAGAAATTCCACTTATTTTGGGGCAAAATTCCAGAAATGTCCCTTATTTTGGGGCAAAATTGCAGAAATTTCACTTATTTTCAGGCAAAATTACATAAATTTCACTTATTTCAGAAAAAAAGCAGAATTTTCTTATTTTGGTGCAAAAAGGCAGAAATTTCTTTTATTTTGTTACAAAATTGCAGAAATTTTTCTTATTTTGGGGCAAAAAGGCAGAAATCTCCCATATTTTGGGGCAAAAAAGCAGAAATTCCTCTTATTTTGAGGTAAAAAGGCTGAAATTCCCCTTATTTGGGGGCAAAAGGGCAGAAATTTCCCTTATTTTGAGGCAAAATTGCAGAAATTTCACTTATTTCAGAGAAAAAAAGCAAAAACTTTTCTTGTTTTAGGGCAAAATGCAGAAATTCCCATTATTTTGGGGCAAAAGGCAGAAATTCACCTTATTTTGTGGTAAAATTGCAGACATTTCACATATTTCAGGGCAAAAAGGTAGAAATTCCCCTTATTTGGGGGCAAAAAGGCAGAAATTCCCCTTATTTTGGGATAAAATTGCAGAAATGTCCCTTGTTTGGGGGCAAAAAGGCAGAAAATCCCCTTAATTTTTGGCAAAAAAGCAGAAATTTCCCGTATTTTGGAGCAAAATTGCAGAAATTCCCCTAATATTGGGGCAAAAATGCAGAAATTCCTATTATTTGGGGCAAATCGGCAGAAGTTCCCCTTATTTTCGGAAAAAGAGGCAGAAATTCCCTGTATTTTGAAGCAAAATTGCAGAAACTCCCCTAATTTTGGGGCAAAAAGGCATAAATTTCTCATATTTTGGGGCAAAAATGAAGAAATTTTTCTTATTTTGAGGTAAAAAGGCTGAAATTCCCCTTATTTGGGGGCAAAAAAGAAGAATTTCTCTTATTTTGGGGCAAAATTGCAGAAATTTCACTTATTTCAGAGTAATAAGTCAGAAATTTTCGTTATTTTGGGGCAAAAAAAACAGAAATTACCTTTGTTTTGGGGGGAAAAGACAGAAATTCCACTTTTTTAGAGGCAAAAAAGCAGAAATAACTTTTATTTTGGAGTAAAAATGTAGAAATTTCCCTTTTTTATGGCAAAAAGGTATGCATTCTTCTTATTTTCGGGCAAAAAGGCAGAAATTCCCCGTATTTTCGAGCAAAATTGCAAAAATTCCCCTAATTTTAGGGCAAAAAGGCAGAAATTCCCTATATGTTGGGGCAAAAAGACAGAAATTCTCCTTATTTTGAGGCAAAACTCAGAAATTCCACTTATTTTGGGGCAAAATTCTAGAAATTTTTCTTATTTTAAAGCAAAATTGCAGAAATTTCACTTATTTCAGGGATAAAAGGCAGAAATTTTTCTTATTTTGGGGCAAAAAGGAAAAATTTCCTAATATTTTGTGGCAAAAATGCCGAAATTCCCCTTATTTTGAGGTAAAAAAGCTGAAATTTCCCTTATTTGGGGGCAAAAAGGCAGAAATTTCCCTTATTTTGGGGCAAAATTGCAGAAATTTCACTTATTTCAGGGTAATAAGTCAGAAATTTTCCTTATTTTGGGGCCAAAAGGACAGAAATTCCCTTTGTTTTGGGGGAAAAAGACAGAAATTCCACTTATTTAGAGGCAAAAATGCAGAAATTCCCCTTATTTTGGAGCAAAAATGAAGAAATTTCCATTTTTATGGCAAAACGGTATGCATTCTTCTTATTTTCGGGCAAAAAGGCATAAATTCCCCGTATTTTGGAGCAAAATTGCAGAAATTCCCCTAATTGTGGGGCGAAAAGGCAGAAATTACCTATATGTTGGGGCAAAAAGACAGAAATTCTCCTTATTTTGGGGCAAAACTCAGAAATTCCACTTATTTTAAGGCAAAATTCCAGAAATTTCCTTTATTTGGGAGCAAAATTGCTGAAATTTCTGTTATTTTGGGGCAAAATTGCAGAAATTTCACTTATTTTAGAAAAAAAAGCAGAAATTTTCTTATTTTGGTGCAAAAAGGCGGAAATTTCTTTTATTTTGGTACAAAATTGCAGAAATTTTTCTTATTTTGGGGCAAAAAGGCAGAAATCTCCCATATTTTGGGGCAAAAATGCAGAAATTCCTCTTATTTTGAGGTAAAAAGGCTGAAATTCCCCTTATTTGGAGGCAAAAAGGCAGAAATTTTTCTTATTTTGGGGCAAAATTGCAGAAATTTCACTTATTTCAGAGTAGTCAGTCAGAAATTTTTCTTATTTTGGGGCAAAAAAGCAGAAATTCCTTTCATTTTGGAGTAAAATTGAAGAAATTTTTTTTTTGTGGCAAATGGTATACATTCCCCTTATTTTCAGGCTAAAAAGCAGAAATTACCCGTATTTTGGAGCAAAATTGCAAAAATTCCGCTAATTGTGGGGCAAAAAGGCAGAAATTCCCTGTAAGTTAGAGCAAAAAAACAGAAAATCTCCTTATTTTGGGGCAAAACTCAGAAATTCCACTTACTTTGGGGCAAAATTCCAAAAATTTCCCTTATTTTGGGCCAAAATTGCAGAAATTTCACTTATTTTGAGGCAAAATTGCATAAATTTCACTTATTTCAGGGTAATAAGTCAGAAATTTTCCTTATTTTGGGGCAAAAAACACAGAAATTCCCTTTGTTTTGGGGGAAAAAGACAGAAATTCCACATTTTTAGAGGCAAGAAAAGCAGAAATTCCTTTTATTTTGAGTAAAAATGAAGAAATTTCCCTTTTTTGTGGCAAAATGTATACATTCCACTTATTTTTGGGCTAAAAAGCTGAAATTACCCGTATTTTGGAGCAAAATTGCAGAAATTCCCCTAATTGTGGGGCAAAATGCAGAAATTCCCTATATGTTAGGGCAAACAGACAGAAATTCTCCTTATTTTGGGGCAAAACTCAGAAATTCCACTTATTTTGGGGCAAAATTCCAGAAATTTCCCTTATTTTGTTGCAAAATTGCCGAAATTTCACTTATTTTGGGGCAAAATTGCAGAAATTTCACTTATTTCATGGTAAAAAGGCAGAAATTTTCCTCATTTTGGGGCAAAAATGCAGAGATTCCAAATATTTTGTGGTAAAATTGCAAAAATTCCCCTTATTTTGAAGTAAAAAGGCAGAAATTCCCCTTATTTGGAGGCAAAAAGCAGTAATTTCCCTTATTCTGGGACAAAATTGCAGAAATTTCACTTATTTCAGGGTAATAAGTCAGAAATTTTCCTTATTTGGGGCAAAAAAGACAGAAATTCCTTTTGTTTTGGGGGAAAAAGTCAGAAATTCCACTTATTTAGAAGCAAAAAAGCAGAAATTCCCCTTATTTTGGAGCAAAAATGAAGAAATTTCCTTTTTTTGTGGCAAAAGGTATGCATTCTTCTTATTTTCAGGCTAAAAAGCAGAAATTCCCCGTATTTTGGTGCAAAATTGCAGAAATTCCCCTAATTGTGGGGCAAAAAGGCAGAAATTTGCTATATGTTGGGGCAAAAAGACAGAAATTCTTTTTATTTTGGGGCAAAACTCAGAAATTCCACTTATTTTGGGACAAAATTCCAGAAATTTCACTTATTTTGGGGCAAAATTGCAGAAATTTCACTTATTTTGGCAAAATTGCAGAAATTTCAATTATTTCAGAAAAAAAGCAGAAATTTTCTTATTTTGGTGCAAAAAGGCAGAAATTTCTTTTATTTTGGTACAAAATTGCAGAAATTTTTCTTATTTGGGGGCAAAAAGCAGAAATCCCCTATATTTTGGGGCAAAAATGCATAAATTCCTCTTATTTTGAGGTAAAAAGGCTGAAATTTACCTTATTTGGGGGAAAAAAGACAGAAATTTCCCTTATTTTGAGGCAAAATTGCAGAAATTTCACTTATTTCAGGGTAATAAGTCAGAAATTTTTCTTACTTTGGGGCAAAAAACAGAAATTCCCTTTGTTTTGGGGGAAAAAGACAGAAATTCCACTTATTTAGAGGCAAAAAAGCAGAAATTCTTCATTATTGGAGCAAAAATGAAGAAATTTATCTTTTTTTGTGGCAAAAGGTATACATTCCGCTTATTTTCGGGCTAAAAAGCAGAAATTCCCCGTATTTTGTATCAAAATTGCAGAAATTCCCCTTATTTTGGAGCAAAAATAAAGAAATTTCCCTTTTTTATGGCAAAAAGGTATGCATTCTTCTTATTTTCGGGCAAAAAGGCAGAAATTCCCCGTATTTTGGAGCAAAATTGCAGAAATTCCCCTAATTGTGGGGCAAAAAGGCAGAAATTGCCTATATGTTGGGGCAAAAAGACAGAAATTCTCCTTATTTTGGGGCAAAACTCAGAAATTCCACTTATTTTGGTGCAAAATTCCAGAAATTTCCCTTATTTTGGGGCAAAATTGCAGAAATTTCACTTATTTCAGAAAAAAAAGCAGAATTTATTTATTTTGGTGCAAAAAGGCAGAAATTTCTTTTATTTTGGTACAAAATTGCAGAAATTTTTTTTATTTTGGGGCAAAAAGGCAGAAATCTCCCATATTTTGTGGCAAAAATGCAGAAATTTCTCTTATTTTGAGGTAAAAAGGCTGAAATACCCCTTATTTGGGGGCAAAAAGGCAGAAATTTCCCTTATTTTGGTGCAAAATTACATAAATTTCACTTATTTCAGGGTAATAAGTCAGAAATTTTCGTTATTTTTGGGCAAAAAACACAGAAATTCCCTTTGTTTTGGGGGAAAAAGACAGAAATTCCACTTTTTTAGAGGCAAAAAAGCAGAAATTCCTTTTATTTTGGAGTAAAAATGAAGAAATTTCCCTTTTTTGTGGCAAAATGTATACATTCCACTTATTTTTGGGCTAAAAAGCAGAAATTCCCCGTATTTTGGAGCAAAATTGCAGAAATTCCCCTAATTGTGGGGCAAAAGGCAGAAATTCCCTATATATTGGGGAAAAAGTCAGAAATTCTCCTTATTTTGGGGCAAAACTCAGAAATTCCACTTATTTTGCGGCAAAATTCCAGAAATTTCCCTTATTTTGGGGCAAAATTGCAGAAATTTCACTTATTTTGGGGCAAAATTGCAGAAATTTCACTTATTTCATTGTAATAAGTCAGAAATTTTCGTTATTTTGGGGCAAAAAAGACAGAAATTCCCTTTGTTTTGGGGGAAAAAGACAGAAATTCCACTTTTTTAGAGGCAAAAAAGCAGAAATTCCTATTATTTTGGAGTAAAAATGAAGAAATTGCCCTTTTTTGTGGCCAAAGGTATACATTCCACTTATTTTTGGGCTAAAAAGCAGAAATTACCCGTATTTTGGAACAAGATTGCAGAAATTCCCCTAATTGTGGGGCAAAAAGGCAGAAATTCTCTATATGTTAAGGCAAAAAGACAGAAATTCTCCTTATTTTGGGGCAAAACTCAGAAATTCCACTTATTTTGGGGCAAAATTCCAGAAATTTCCCCTATTTTGGGGCAAAATTGCAGAAATTTCACTTATTTAGGGGCAAAATTGCAGAAATTTCACTTATTTCAGGGGAAAAAGACAGAAATTTCTTTTATTTTGGTACAAAATTGCAGAAATTTTTCTTATTTTGGGCAAAAAGGCAGAAATTTCCCATATTTTGAGGCAAAAATGCAGAAATTTCACTTATTTCAGGGTAATAAGTCAGAAATTTTCCTTACTTTGGGGCAAAAAAGACAGAAATTCCCTTTGTTTTGGTGGAAAAAGACAGAAATTCCACATATTTAGAGGCAAAAATGCAGAAATTCCCCTTATTTTGGAGCAAAAATGAAGAAATTTCATTTTTTTATGGCAAAAAGGTATGCATTCTTCTTATTTTCGGGCAAAAAGGCAGAAATTCCCCATATTTTAGAGCAAAATTGCAGAAATTCCCCTTATTGTGGGGCAAAAAGGCAGAAATTCCCTATATGTTGGGGGAAAAGACAGAAATTCTCCTTATTTTAGAGCAAAACTCAGAAATTTCATTTATTTTGGGGCAAAATTGCAGAAATTTCACTTATTTCAGGAAAAAAAAGCAGAAATTTTCTTATTTTGGGGCAAAAAGGCAGAAATTTCTTTTATTTTGGTACAAAATAGCAGAAAATATTCTTATTTTGGGGCAAAAAGGCAGAAATTTCTCATATTTTGGGGCAAAAATGCAGAAAATCCCCTTATTTTGAGGTAAAAATGCTAAAAATCCCCTTTATTTGGTTGCTAAAAGGCAGAAATTTCCCTTATTTTGGGGCAAAATTGCAGAAATTTCACTTATTTCAGGGTAATAAGTCAGAAATTTTCCTTATTTTGGGGCAAAAAAGACAGAAATTCCCTTTGTTTTGGGGGAAAAAGACAGAAATTCCACTTATTAAGAGGCAAAAAAGCAGAAATTCCCCTTATTTTGGAGCAAAAATGAAGAAATTTCCCTTTTTTATGGCAAAAAGGTATGCATTCTTCTTGTTTTCGGGCAAAAAGGCAGAAATTCCCCGTTTTTTGGAGCAAAATTGCAGAAATTCCCCTAATTTTGGGGCAAAAAGGCAGAAATTCCCTATATGTTAGGGCAAAACGACAGAAATTCTCTTTATTTTGGGGCAAAATTCAGAAATTCCATTTCTTTTGGTGCAAAATTCCCAAAATTTCCCTTATTTTGGGGCAAAATTGCAGAAATTTCAATTATTTTGGGGCAAAATTGCAGAAATTTCACTTTTTTCCGGGAAAAAAGGCCGAAATTTTCCGTTTTTGGGGGCAAAAAGGCAGAAATTCCTAATATTTTGTGGCAAAAATGCAGAAATTTCCCTTATTTTGAGGTAAAAAGGCTGAAATTCCCCTTATTTGGGGGCAAAAATGCAGAAATTTCTCTTATACTGGGGCAAAATTGCAGAAATTTCACTTATTTTGGGGCAAAATTGCAGAAATTTCACTTATTTCAGGGAAAAAAAGCAGAAATTTTCTTATTTTGAGGCAAAAATGCAGAAATTCCCCTTATTTTGAGTTAAAAAGGCTGAAATTCTCCTTATTTGGGGGCAAAAATGCAGAAATTTCCCATATTTTGGGGCAAAATTGCAGAAATTTCACTTATTTCAGGGGACCAAGTCAGAAATTTTTCTTACTTTGGGGCAAAAAAGACAGAAATTCCCTTTGTTTTCAGGGAAAAAGACAGAAATTCCACTTATTTAGAGGCAAAAATGCAGAAATTCCCCTTATTTTGGAGCAAAAATGAAGAAATTTCCCTTTTTTATGGCAAAAAGGTATGCATTCTTCTTATTTTCGGGCAAAAAGTCAGAAATTCCCCCTATTTTAGAGCAAAATTGCAGAAATTCCCCTAATTGTGGGGCAAAAAGTCAGAAAGTCCCTATATGTTGGGGCAAAAAGACAGAAATTCTCCTTATTTTAAAGCAAAACTCAGAAATTTCACTTATTTTGGGGCAAAATTACAGAAATTTCACTTATTTCAAAAAAAAGCAGAAATTTTCTTATTTTGGGGCAAAAAGGCAAAAATTTCTTTTATTTTGGTACAAAATTGCAGAAATTATTCTTATTTTGAAGCAAAAAAGCAGAAATTTCTCATATTTTGGGGCAAAATTGCAGAAAATTTCCTTATTTTGAGGTAAAAAGGCTAAAATTCCCCTTATTTGGTTGCAAAAAGGCAGAAATTTTCCTTATTTTGGGGAAAAATTGCAGAAATTTCACTTATTTCAGGGAAATAAGTCAGAAGTTTTTCTTACTTTGGGGCAAAAAAGACAGAAATTCCCTTTGTTTTCAGGGAAAAAGACAGAAATTCCACTTATTTAGAGGCAAAAATGCAGAAATTCCCCTTATTTTGGAGCAAAAATGAAGAAATTTCCCTTTTTTATGGCAAAAAGGTATGCATTCTTCTTATTTTCGGGCAAAAAGGCAGAAATTCCCTTTGTTTTGGGGGAAAAAGACAGAAATTCCACTTATTTAGAGGCAAAAAAGCAGAAATTCCCCATATTTTGGAGCAAAATTGCAGAAATTCCCCTAATTGTGGGGCAAAAAGGCAGAAATTCCCTATATGTTAGGGCAAAACGACAGAAATTCTCCTCATTTGGGGGCAAAATTCAGAAATTCCATTTATTTTGGGGCAAAATTCCCAAAATTCCTCTTATTTTGGGGCAAAATTGCAGAAATTTCAATTATTTTGGGGCAAAATTGCAGAAATTTCACTTTTTTCAGGGAAAAAAGGCCGAAATTTTCCGTTTTTAGGGGCAAAAAGTCAGAAATTCCTAATATTTTTAGGCAAAAATGCAGAAATTCCTCTTATTTTGAAGTAAAAAGGCTGAAATTCCCCTTATTTGGGGGCAAAAATGCAGAAATTTCTCTTATACTGGGGCAAAATTGCAGAAATTTCACTTATTTCAGGGTAATAATTCAGAAATTTTCCTTATTTTGGGGCAAAAAATACAGAAATTTCATTTGTATGGGTGGAAAAAGACAGAAATTCCATTTATTTATAGGCAAAAAAGCAGAAATTCCCCTCATTTTGAGGTAAAAAGGCTGAAATTCCCCTTATTTTGAGGTAAAAAGGCTGAAATTCCCCTTATTTGGGGGCAAAAAGGCAGAAATTTCCCATATTTTGGGGCAAAATTGCAGAAATTTCACTTATTTCAGGGTACTAAGTCAGAAATTTTTCTTACTTTGGGGCAAAAAAGACAGAAATTCCCTTTGTTTTCAGGGAAAAAGACAGAAATTCCACTTATTTAGAGGCAAAAATGCAGAAATTCCCCTTATTTTGGAGCAAAAATGAAGAAATTTCCCTTTTTTATGGCAAAAAGGTATGCATTCTTCTTATTTTCAAGCAAAAAGGCAGAAATTCCCCCTATTTTAGAGCAAAATTGCAGAAATTCCCTATATGTTGGGGCAAAAAGACAGAAATTCTCCTTATTTTGGGGCAAAACTCAGAAATTCCACTTATTTTGGACAAAATTTCAGAAATTTCCCTTATTTTTGGCCAAAATTGCAGAAATTTCACTTATTTTGGGGCAAAATTGCAGAAATTTCACTTATTTCAGGGAAAAAAAGCAGAAATTTTCTTATTTTGGGGCAAAAAGGCAGAAACTTCCCATATTTTGAGGCAAAAATGCAGAAATTCCCCTTATTTTGAGGTAAAAATGCTGAAATTCCCCTTATTTGGGGGCAAAAAGGCAGAAATTTCCCATATTTTGGGGAAAAATTGCAGAAATTTCACTTATTTCAGGGTACTAAGTCAGAAATTTTTCTTACTTTGGGGCAAAAAATACAGAAATTCCCTTTGTTTTCAGGGAAAAAGACAGAAATTCCACTTATTTAGAGGCAAAAATGCAGAAATTCCCCTTATTTTGGAGCAAAAATGAAGAAATTTCCCTTTTTTATGGCAAAAAGGTATGCATTCTTCTTATTTTCGGGCAAAAAGGCAGAAATTCCCCCTATTTTAGAGCAAAATTGCAGAAATTCCCCTAATTGTGGGGCAAAAAGTCAGAAATTCCCTATATGTTGGGGCAAAATACAGAAATTCTCCTTATTTTGGTGAAAAACTCAGAAATTCCACTTATTTTGGGGCAAAATTGCAGAAATTTCCCTTATTTTGGGGCAAAATTGCAGAAATTTCACTTATTTTGGGGCAAAATTGCAGAAATTTCACTTTTTTCAGGGTAATAAGTCAGAAATTTTCCTTATTTTGGGGCATTAAAGACAGAAATTCCCTATGTTCTGGGGGAAAAAGACAGTAATTCCACTTTTTTAGAGGCAAAAAAGCAGAAATTCCTTTTATTTTAGAGTAAAAATGAAGAAATTTCTTTTTTTTGTGGCAAAAGTTATACATTCCCTTTATTTTCGGGCAAAAAGGCAGAAATTCCCCGTATTTTGGAGCAAACTTGCAGATATTCCCCTAATTGTGGGGCAAAAAAGCAGAAATTCCCTATATGTTGGGGCAAAAAGACAGAAATTCTCCTTATTTTGGGGCAAAACTCAGAAATTCCACTTATTTTGGGGCAAAATTCCAGAAATTTCCCTTATTTTGGGGCAAAATTGCAGAAATTTCACTTATTTTCAGGCAAAATTACATAAATTTCACTTATTTCAGAAAAAAAGCAGAATTTTCTTATTTTGGTGCAAAAAGGCAGAAATTTCTTTTATTTTGTTACAAAATTGCAGAAATTTTTCTTATTTTGGGGCAAAAAGGCAGAAATCTCCCATATTTTGGGGCAAAAATGCAGAAATTCCTCTTATTTTGAGGTAAAAAGGCTGAAATTCCCCTTATTTGGGGGCAAAAGGGCAGAAATTTCCCTTATTTTGAGGCAAAATTGCAGAAATTTCACTTATTTCAGAGAAAAAAAGCAAAAACTTTTCTTATTTTAGGGCAAAATGCAGAAATTCCCATTATTTTGGGGCAAAAGGCAGAAATTCACCTTATTTTGTGGTAAAATTGCAGACATTTCACATATTTCAGGGCAAAAAGGTAGAAATTCCCCTTATTTGGGGGCAAAAAGGCAGAAATTCCCCTTATTTTGGGATAAAATTGCAGAAATGTCCCTTGTTTGGGGGCAAAAAGGCAGAAAATCCCCTTAATTTTTGGCAAAAAAGCAGAAATTTCCCGTATTTTGGAGCAAAATTGCAGAAATTCCCCTAATATTGGGGCAAAAATGCAGAAATTCCTATTATTTGGGGCAAATCGGCAGAAGTTCCCCTTATTTTCGGAAAAAGAGGCAGAAATTCCCTGTATTTTGAAGCAAAATTGCCGAAACTCCCCTAATTTTGGGGCAAAAAGGCATAAATTTCTCATATTTTGGGGCAAAAATGCAGAAATTTTTCTTATTTTGAGGTAAAAAGGCTGAAATTCCCCTTATTTGGGGGCAAAAAAGAAGAATTTCTCTTATTTTGGGGCAAAATTGCAGAAATTTCACTTATTTCAGAGTAATAAGTCAGAAATTTTCATTATTTTGGGGCAAAAAAAAACAGAAATTTCCTTTGTTTTGGGGGGAAAAGACAGAAATTCCACTTTTTTAGAGGCAAAAAAGCAGAAATAACTTTTATTTTGGAGTAAAAATGTAGAAATTTCCCTTTTTTATGGCAAAAAGGTATGCATTCTTCTTATTTTCGGGCAAAAAGGCAGAAATTCCCCGTATTTTCGAGCAAAATTGCAAAAATTCCCATAATTTTAAGGCAAAAAGGCAGAAATTCCCTATATGTTGGGGCAAAAAGACAGAAATTCTCCTTATTTTGGGGCAAAACTCAGAAATTCCACTTATTTTGGGGCAAAATTCTAGAAATTTTTCTTATTTTAAAGCAAAATTGCAAAAATTTCACTTATTTTGGGGTAAAATTGCAGAAATTTCACTTATTTCAGGGATAAAAGGCAGAAATTTTTCTTATTTTGGGGCAAAAAGGAAAAATTTCCTAATATTTTGTGGCAAAAATGCCGAAATTCCCCTTATTTTGAGGTAAAAAAGCTGAAATTTCCCTTATTTGGGGGCAAAAAGGCAGAAATTTCCCTTATTTTGGGGCAAAATTGCAGAAATTTCACTTAATTCAGGGTAATAAGTCAGAAATTTTCCTTATTTTGGGGCAAAAAAGACAGAAATTCCCTTTGTTTTGGGGGAAAAAGACAGAAATTCCACTTATTTAGAGGCAAAAAAGCAGAAATTCCCCTTATTTTGTAGCAAAACTGAAGAAATTTCTATTTTTTATGGCAAAAAGGTATGCATTCTTCTTATTTTCAGGCAAAAAGGCAGAAATTCCCCGTATTTTGGAGCAAAATTGCAGAAATTTTTCTAATTGTGGGGCAAGAAGGGGGAAATTCCCTATATGTTGGGGCAAAAAGACAGAAATTCTCCTTATTTTGGGGCAAAACTCAGAAATTCCACTTATTTTGGTGCAAAATTCCAGAAATTTCCCTTATTTTAGGGCAAAATTGCAGAAATTTCACTTATTTTGGGGCAAAATTGCAGAAATTTAACTTATTTCAGAAAAAAATTCAGAAATTTTCTTATTTTGGTGCAAAAAGGCAGAAATTTCTTTTATTTTGGTACAAAATTGCAGAAATTTTTCTTATTTTGGGGCAAAAAGGCAGATCCCCCATATTTTGAGGCAAAATTGCAGAAATTCCTCTTATTTTGAGGTAATAAGGCTGAAATTTCCCTTATTTGGGGGTAAAAAGGCAGAAATTTCCCTTATTTTGAGGCAAAAGTGCAGAAATTTCACTTATTTCAGGGTAATAAGTCAGAAATTTTCTTTATTTTGGGGCAAAAAAGACAGAAATTCCCTTTGTTTTGGGAGAAAAAGACAGAAATTCCACTTTTTTAGAGGCAAAAAAGCAGAAATTCCTTTTATTTTGGAGTAAAAATGAAGAAATTTCCCTTTTTTATGGCAAAAAGGTATGCATTCCACTTATTTTCGGGCAAAAAGGCAGAAATTACCCGTATTTTGGAGCAATATTGCAGAAATTCCCCTAATTGTAGGGCAAAGAGGCAGAAATTCCCTATATGTTAGGGCAAAAAGACAGAAATTCTCCTTATTTTGGGGCAAAACTCAGAAATTCTACTTATTTTGGGACAAAATTCCAGAAATTTCCCTTATTTTGGGGCAAAATTGCAGAAATTTCACTTATTTTGGGGCAAAATTGCAGAAATTTCACTTATTTCAGGGTAATAAGTCAGAAATTTTCCTTATTTTGGGGCCAAAAAGACAGAAATTCCCTTTGTTTTGGAGGAAAAAGACAGAAATTCCACTTACTTAGAGGCAAAAAAGCAGAAATTCCTCTTATTTTGGAGCAAAATTGCAGAAATTCCCCTAATTGTGGGGCAAAAAGGCAGAAATTCCCTATATGTTGGGGCAAAAAGAAACAAATTCTCCTTATTTTGGGTCAAAACTCAGAAATTCCACTGATATTGGCGCAAAATTCCAGAAATTTCCCGTATTTTGGGGCAAAATTGCAGAAATTTCACTTATTTTGGGGCAAAATTGCAGAAATTTCACTTATTTCAGAAAAAAAAGCAGGAATTTTCTTATTTTGTTGCAAAAAGGCGGAAATTTCTTTTATTTTGGTACCAAATTGCAGAAATTTTTCTTATTTTGGGGCAAAAAGGCAGAAATCTCCCATATTTTGGGGCAAAAATGCAGAAATTTCTCTTATTTTGAGGTAAAAAGGCTGAAATTCCCCTTATTTGGGGGCAAAAAGGCAGAAATTTCCCTTATTTTGGGGCAAAATTGCAGAAATTTCACTTATTTCAGGCTAATAAGTCAGAAATTTTCCTTATTTTGGGGCAAAAAAGACAGAAATTTCCTTTGTTTTGGGGGATAAAAACAGAAATACCACTTATTTAGAGGCAAAAAGGCAGAAATTCCCTATATGTTGGGGCAAAAAGACAGAAATTCTCCTTATTTTGGGGCAAAACTCAGAAATTCCACTTATTTTGGGGCAAAATTCTAGAAATTTTTCTTATTTTAAAGCAAAATTGCAAAAATTTCACTTATTTTGGGGTAAAATTGCAGAAATTTCACTTATTTCAGGGATAAAAGGCAGAAATTTTTCTTATTTTGGGGCAAAAAGGAAAAATTTCCTAATATTTTGTGGCAAAAATGCCGAAATTCCCCTTATTTTGAGGTAAAAAAGCTGAAATTTCCCTTATTTGGGGGCAAAAAGGCAGAAATTTCCCTTATTTTGGGGCAAAATTGCAGAAATTTCACTTATTTCAGGGTAATAAGTCAGAAATTTTCCTTATTTTGGGGCCAAAAGGACAGAAATTCCCTTTGTTTTGGGGGAAAAAGACAGAAATTCCACTTATTTAGAGGCAAAAAAGCAGAAATTCCCCTTATTTTGGAGCAAAAATGAAGAAATTTCTATTTTTTATGGCAAAAAGGTATGCATTCTTCTTATTTTTGGGCAAAAAGGCAGAAATTCCCCGTATTTTGAAGCAAAATTGCAGAAATTCCCCTAATTGTGGGGCAAAAAAACAGAAATTCCCTATATGTTGGGGCAAAAAGACAGAAATTCTCCTTATTTTGGGGTAAAACTCAGAAATTCCACTTATTTTGGGGGCAAAATTCCAGAAATTTCCCTTATTTTGGGGCAAAATTGCAGAAATTTTACTTATTTTGGGGCAAAATTGCAGAAATTTCACTTATTTCAGAAAAATAAGCAGAATTTATTTATTTTGGTGCAAAAAGGCAGAAATTTCTTTTATTTTCGTACAAATTGCAGAAATTTTTCTTATTTTGAGGCAAAAAGGCAGAAATCTTCATATTTTGGGGCAAAAATGCAGAAATTCCTCTTATTTTGAGGTAAAAAGTCTGAAATTTCCCTTATTTGGGGGCAAAAAGGAAGAAATTTCCCTTATTTTGAGGCAAAATTGCAGAAATTTCACTTATTTCAGGATAATAAGTCAGAAATTTTCGTTATTTTGGGGCAAAAGAGACAGAAATTTCCTTTGTTTTGGGGGAAAAAAACAGAAATTCCACTTTTTTAGAGGCAAAAAAAGCAGAAATTCCTTTTATTTTGGAGTAAAAATAAAGAAATTTCCCTTTTTTGTGGCAAAAGGTATACATTCCACTTATTTTTGGGCTAAAAACAGAAATTACCCGTATTTTGGAGCAAAATTGCAGAAATTCCCCTAATTGTAGGGCAAGAAGGGAGAAATTCCCTATATGTTGGGGCAAAAAGAAACAAATTCTCCTTATTTTGGGTCAAAACTCAGAAATTCTACTGATATTGGGGCAAAATTCCAGAAATTTCCCTTATTTTGGGGCAAAATTGCAGAAATTTCACTTATTTTTGGGCAAAATTGCAGAAATTTCACTTATTTCAGAAAAAAAAGCAAAAATTTTCTTATTTTGGTGCAAAAAGGCGGAAATTTCTTTTAAATTGGTACAAAATTGCAGAAATTTTTCTTATTTTGGGGCAAAAAGGCAGAAATCTCCCATATTTTGGGGCAAAATGCAGAAATTTCTCTTATTTTGAGGTAAAAAGGCTGAAATTCCCCTTATTTGGGGGCAAAAAGTCAGAAATTTCCTTTATTTTGGGGCAAAATTGCAGAAATTTCACTTATTTCAGGGTAATAAGTCAGAAATTTTCCTTATTTTGGGGCAAAAAAGACAGAAATTCCCTTTGTTTTGGGGGAAAAAGACAGAAATTCCACTTATTTAGAGGCAAAAAAGCAGAAATTCCCCTTATTTTGTAGCAAAACTGAAGAAATTTCTATTTTTTATGGCAAAAAGGTATGCATTCTTCTTATTTTCGGGCAAAAAGGCAGAAATTCCCCGTATTTTGGAGCAAAATTGCAGAAATTTTTCTAATTGTGGGGCAAGAAGGGGGAAATTCCCTATATGTTGGGGCAAAAAGACAGAAATTCTCCTTATTTTGGGGCAAAACTCAGAAATTCCACTTATTTTGGTGCAAAATTCCAGAAATTTTTCTTATTTTAGGGCAAAATTGCAGAAATTTCACTTATTTTGGGCAAAATTGCAGAAATTTAACTTATTTCAGAAAAAAATTCAGAAATTTTTCTATTTTGGTGCAAAAAGGCAGAAATTTCTTTAATTTTGGTACAAAATTGCAGAAATTTTTCTTATTTTGGGGCAAAAAGGCAGAAATCCCCCATATTTTGAGGCAAAATTGCAGAAATTCCTCTTATTTTGAGGTAATAAGGCTAAAATTTCCCTTATTTGGGGGCAAAAAGGCAGAAATTTCCCTTATTTTGAGGCAAAATTGCAGAAATTTCACTTATTTCAGGGTAATAAGTCAGAAATTTTCTTTATTTTGGGGCAAAAAAGACAGAAATTCCCTTTGTTTTGGGAGAAAAAGACAGAAATTCCACTTTTTTAGAGGCAAAAAAGCAGAAATTCCTTTTATTTTGGAGTAAAAATGAAGAAATTTCCCTTTTTTATGGCAAAAAGGTATGCATTCCACTTATTTTCGGGCAAAAAGGCAGAAATTACCCGTATTTTGGAGCAATATTGCAGAAATTCCCCTAATTGTAGGGCAAAGAGGCAGAAATTCCCTATATGTTAGGGCAAAAAGACAGAAATTCTCCTTATTTTGGGGCAAAACTCAGAAATTCTACTTATTTTGGGGCAAAATTCCAGAAATTTCCCTTATTTTGGGGCAAAATTGCAGAAATTTCACTTATTTTGGGGCAAAATTGCAGAAATTTCACTTATTTCAGGGTAATAAGTCAGAAATTTTCCTTATTTTGGGGCCAAAAAGACAGAAATTCCCTTTGTTTTGGGGGAAAAAGACAGAAATTCCACTTATTTAGATGCAAAAAAGCAGAAATTCCTATTATTTTGGAGCAAAATTGCAGAAATTCCCCTAATTGTGGGGCAAAAAGGCAGAAATTCCCTATATGTTGGGGCAAAAAGAAACAAATTCTCCTTATTTTGGGTCAAAACTCAGAAATTCCACTGATATTGGGGCAAAATTCCAGAAATTTCCCGTATTTTGGGGCAAAATTGCAGAAATTTCACTTATTTTGGGGCAAAATTGCAGAAATTTCACTTATTTCAGAAAAAAAAGCAGGAATTTTCTTATTTTGGTGCAAAAAGGCGGAAATTTCTTTTATTTTGGTACAAAATTGCAGAAATTTTTCTTATTTTGGGGCAAAAAGGCAGAAATCTCCCATATTTTGGGGCAAAAATGCAGAAATTTCTCTTATTTTGAGGTAAAAAGGCTGAAATTCCCCTTATTTGGGGGCAAAAAGGCAGAAATTTCCCTTATTTTGGGGCAAAATTGCAGAAATTTCACTTATTTCAGGCTAATAAGTCAGAAATTTTCCTTATTTTGGGGCAAAAAAGACAGAAATTTCCTTTGTTTTGGGGGATAAAAACAGAAATACCACTTATTTTGAGGCAAAAAAGCAGAAATTCCCCTTATTTTGGAGCAAAACTGAAGAAATTTCTATTTTTTATGGCAAAAGGGTATGCATTCTTCTTATTTTCGGGCAAAAAGGCATAAATTCCCCGTATTTTGGAGCAAAATTGCAGAAATTCCCCTAATTGTGGGGCAAAAAGGCAGAAATTCCCTATATGTTGGGGCAAAAAGACAGAAATTCTCCTTATTTTGGGGCAAAACTCAGAAATTCCACTTATTTTGGTGCAAAATTCCAGAAATTTCCCTTATTTTAGGGCAAAATTGCAGAAATTTCACTTATTTTGGGGCAAAATTGCAGAAATTTAACTTATTTCAGAAAAAAATTCAGAAATTTTTCTATTTTGGTGCAAAAAGGCAGAAATTTCTTTTATTTTGGTACAAAATTGCAGAAATTTTTCTTATTTTGGGGCAAAAAGTCAGAAATCTCCCATATTTAGGGGAAAAATGCAGAAATTCCTCTTATTTTGAGGTAAAAGGCTGAAATTCCTTTTATTTGGGGGCAAAAAGGCAGAAATTTCCCTTATTTTGAGGCAAAATTGCAGAAATTTCACTTATTTCAGGGTAATAAGTCAGAAATTTTCTCTATTTTGGGGCAAAAAAGACAGAAATTCCCTTTGTTTTGGGAGAAAAATACAGATATTTCACTTTTTTAGAGGCAAAAAAGCAGAAATTCCTTTTATTTTGGAGTAAAAATGAAGAAATTTCCCTTTTTTGTGGCAAAAGGTATGCATTCCACTTATTTTTGGGCTAAAAAGCAGAAATTACCCGTATTTTAGAGCAAAATTGCAGAAATTCCCCTAATTGTAAGGCAAAATGGCAGAAATTCCCTATATGTTAGGGCAAAGAGACAGAAATTCTCTTTATTTTTGGGGCAAAACTCAGAAATTCTATTTATTTGGGGCAAAATTCCAGAAATTTCTCTTATTTTGGATCAAAATTGCAGAAATTTCACTTATTTTGGGGCAAAATTGCAGAAATTTCACTTATTTCATGGTAAAAAGGCAGAAATTATCCTTATTTTGATGCAAAAATTCAGAAATTCCAAATATTTTGTGGCAAAAATGAAGAAATTCCCTTTATTTTTGAGGTAAAAAGGCAGAAATTCCCCTTATTTGGGGGCAAAAAAAAGAAATTTCACTTATTTTGGGGCAAAAACTCAGAAATTCCACACTTTTTTGGTCAAAATTCCAGAAATTTCCCTTATTTTGGGGCAAAATTGCAGAAATTTCACTTATTTTGGTGCAAAATTGCAGAAATTTAACTTATTTCACAAAAAAATTCAGAAATTTTTGTATTTTGGGGCAAAAAGGCAGAATTATCTTTTATTTTAATAAAAAATTGCAGAAATTTTTCTTATTTTGGGGCAAAAAGGCAGAAATCTCCCATATTTTGGGGCAAAAATGAAGATATTCCTCTTATTTTGAGGTAAAAAGGCTGAAATTTCCTTTATTTGGGGGCAAAAAGGCAGAAATTTCCCTTATTTTGAGGAAAATTGCAGAAATTTCACTTATTTCAGGGTAATAAGTCAGAAATTTTCGTTATTTTGGGGCAAAAAACACAGAAATTCCCTTTGTTTTGGGGGAAAAAGACAGAAATTCCACTTTTTTAGAGGCAAAAAAGCAGAAATTCCTTTTATTTTGGAGTAAAAATGAAGAAATTTCTTTTTTTGTGGCAAAAGGTATACATTCCACTTATTTTTGGGCTAAAAAGCAGAAATTACCCGTATTTTGGAGCAAAATTGCAGAAAATCCCCTAATTGTGGGGCAAAGAGGCAGAAATTCCCTATATTTTAGGGCAAAGAGACAGAAATTCTCCTTATTTTGGGGCAAAATTCAGAAATTCCACTTATTTTGCGGCAAAATTGCAGAAATTTCACTTATTTTGGGGCAAAATTGCAGTAATTTCACTTATTTTGGGGCAAAATTGCAGAAATTCCAAATATTTTGTGGCAAAAATGCAGAAATTCCCCTTATTTTAAGGTAAAAAGGCAGAAATTCCCCTTATTTGGGGGTAAAAAACAGAAATTTCCCTTATTTTGGGGCAAAATTGCAGAAATTTCACTTATTTCAGAAAAAAATTCAGAAATTTTCCTATTTTGGTGCAAAAAGGCAGAAATTTCTATTTTGGTACAAAATTGCAGAAATTTTTCTTTTTTTGGGGCAAAAAGGCACAAATCTCCCATATTTTGGGGAAAAAATGAAGAAATTCCTCTTATTTTGAGGTAAAAAGGTAGAAATTTCCCTTATTTGGGGGAAAAAGGCAAAAATTTCTTTTATTTTGAGGCAAAATTGCAGAAATTTCACTTATTTCAGTGTAATAAGTCAGAAATTTTCCTTATTTTGGGGCAAAAAAGACAGAAATTCCCTTTGTTTTGGGGGAAAAAGACAGAAATTCCACTTTTATACCGGCAAAAAAGCAGAAATTCATTTTATTTTGGAGTAAAAATGAAGAAATTTCTTTTTTTTTGTGGCAAAAGATATACATTCCCCTTATTTTCAGGCTAAAAAGCAGAAATTCCCCGTATTTTGGAGTAAAATTGCAGAAATTCCCCTAATTGTGGGGCAAAAAGGCAGAAATTTCCGATATGTTAGGGCAAAAAGACAGAAATTCTTTTTATTTTGGGGCTAAACTCAGAAATTCCACTTATTTTGGGGCAAAATTCCAGAAATTTCCCTTATTTTGGGGCAAAATTGCAGAAATTTCACTTATTTTGGGGCAAAATTGCAGAAATTTCACTTATTTCAGGGTAATAAGTCAGAAATTTTCCTTATTTTGGAGCAAAAAAACAGAAATTCCCTTTGTTTTGGGGGAAAAAGACAGAAATTCCACTTATTTAGAGGCAAAAAAGCTGAAATTCCCCTTATTTTGGAGCAAAAATGAAGAAATTTCCCTTTTTATGGCAAAACGGTATGCATTCTTCTTATTTTCGGGCAAAAAGGCAGAAATTCCCCGTATTTTGGAGCAAAATTGCAGAAATTCCCCTAATTGTGGGGCGAAAAGGCAGAAATTACCTATATGTTGGGGCAAAAAGACAGAAATTCTCCTTATTTTGGGGCAAAACTCAGAAATTCCACTTATTTTAAGGCAAAATTCCAGAAATTTCCTTTATTTGGGAGCAAAATTGCAGAAATTTCTGTTATTTTGGGGCAAAATTGCAGAAATTTCACTTATTTCAGAAAAAAAAGCAGAAATTTTCTTATTTTGGTGCAAAAAGGCGGAAATTTCTTTTATTTTGGTACAAAATTGCAGAAATTTTTCTTATTTTGGGGCAAAAAGGCAGAAATCTCCCATATTTTGGGGCAAAAATGCAGAAATTCCTCTTATTTTGAGGTAAAAAGGCTGAAATTCCCCTTATTTGGAGGCAAAAAGGCAGAAATTTTTCTTATTTTGGGGCAAAATTGCAGAAATTTCACTTATTTCAGAGTAGTCAGTCAGAAATTTTTCTTATTTTGGGGCAAAAAAGCAGAAATTCCTTTTATTTTGGAGTAAAATTGAAGAAATTTTTTTTTTGTGGCAAATGGTATACATTCCCCTTATTTTCAGGCTAAAAAGCAGAAATTACCCGTATTTTGGAGCAAAATTGCAAAAATTCCGCTAATTGTGGGGCAAAAAGGCAGAAATTCCCTGTAAGTTAGAGCAAAAAAACAGAAAATCTCCTTATTTTGGGGCAAAACTCAGAAATTCCACTTACTTTGGGGCAAAATTCCAAAAATTTCCCTTATTTTGGGCCAAAATTGCAGAAATTTCACTTATTTTGAGGCAAAATTGCATAAATTTCACTTATTTCAGGGTAATAAGTCAGAAATTTTCCTTATTTTGGGGCAAAAAACACAGAAATTCCCTTTGTTTTGGGGGAAAAAGACAGAAATTCCACATTTTTAGAGGCAAGAAAAGCAGAAATTCCTTTTATTTTGAGTAAAAATGAAGAAATTTCCCTTTTTTGTGGCAAAATGTATACATTCCACTTATTTTTGGGCTAAAAAGCTGAAATTACCCGTATTTTGGAGCAAAATTGCAGAAATTCCCCTAATTGTGGGGCAAAATGCAGAAATTCCCTATATGTTAGGGCAAACAGACAGAAATTCTCCTTATTTTGGGGCAAAACTCAGAAATTCCACTTATTTTGGGGAAAAATTCCAGAAATTTCCCTTATTTTGTGGCAAAATTGCCGAAATTTCACTTATTTTGGGGCAAAATTGCAGAAATTTCACTTATTTCATGGTAAAAAGGCAGAAATTTTCCTCATTTTGGGGCAAAAATGCCGAGATTCCAAATATTTTGTGGTAAAATTGCAAAAATTCCCCTTATTTTGAGGTAAAAAGGCAGAAATTCCCCTTATTTGGAGGCAAAAAGCAGAAATTTCCCTTATTCTGGGACAAAATTGCAGAAATTTCACTTATTTCAGGGTAATAAGTCAGAAATTTTCCTTATTTGGGGCAAAAAAGACAGAAATTCCTTTTGTTTTGGGGGAAAAAGTCAGAAATTCCACTTATTTAGAAGCAAAAAAGCAGAAATTCCCCTTATTTTGGAGCAAAAATGAAGAAATTTCCTTTTTTTGTGGCAAAAGGTATGCATTCTTCTTATTTTCAGGCTAAAAAGCAGAAATTCCCCGTATTTTGGTGCAAAATTGCAGAAATTCCCCTAATTGTGGGACAAAAAGGCAGAAATTTGCTATATGTTGGGGCAAAAAGACAGAAATTCTTTTTATTTTGGGGCAAAACTCAGAAATTCCACTTATTTTGGGACAAAATTCCAGAAATTTCACTTATTTTGGGGCAAAATTGCAGAAATTTCACTTATTTTGGCAAAATTGCAGAAATTTCAATTATTTCAGGGTAATAAGTCAGAAATTTTCCTTATTTAGTGGCCAAAAAGACAGAAATTTCCTTTGTTTTGGGGTGAAAAAGATAGAAATTCCACTTATTTAGAGGCAAAAAAGCAGAAATTCCTCTTATTTTGGAGCAAAAATGAAGAAATTTCCTTTTTTTATGGCAAAAAGGTATGCATTCTTCTTATTTTCGGGCAAAAAGGCAGAAATTCCCAGTATTTTGGAGCAAAATTGCAGAAATTCCCCTAATTGTGGGGCAAAAAAGCAGAAATTCCCTATATGTTGGGGCAAAAAGAAACAAATTCTCCTTATTTTGGGGCAAAACTCAGAAATTCCACTGATATTGGGGCAAAATTCCAGAAATTTCCCTTATTTTGGGGCAAAATTGCAGAAATTTCACTTATTTTGGGGCAAAATTGCAGAAATTTCACTTATTTCAGAAAAAAAAGCAGAAATTTTCTTATTTTGGTGCAAAAAGGCGGAAATTTCTTTTATTTTGGTACAAAATTGCAGAAATTTTTCTTATTTTGGGGCAAAAAGGCAGAAATCTCCCATATTTTGGGGCAAAAATGAAGAAATTTCTCTTATTTTGAGGTAAAAAGGCTGAAATTCCCATTATTTGGGGGCAAAAAGGCAGAAATTTCCCTTATTTTGAGGCAAAATTGCAGAAATCTCACTTATTTCAGTGTAATAAGTCAGAAATTTTCTTTATTTTGGGGCAAAAAAGACAGAAATTCTTTTTGTTTTGAGGGAAAAAGGCAGAAATTCCACTTTTTTAGCGGCAAAAAAGCAAAAATTCATTTTATTTTGGAGTAAAAATGAAGAAATTTCTTTTTTTTTGTGGCAAAAAGTATACATTCTCCTTATTTTCAGGCTAAAAAGCAGAAATTCCCCGTATTTTGGAGCAAAATTGCAGAAATTCCCCTAATTGTGGGGCAAAAAGGCAGAAATTGCCTATATGTTGGGGCAAAAATACAGAAATTCTCCTAATTTTGGGGCAAAACTCAGAAATTCCACTTATTTTGGGGCAAAATTCCAGAAATTTCCCTTATTTTGGGGCAAAAATGCAGAAATTTCACTTATTTTGGGGCAAAATTGCAGAAATTTCACTTATTTCAGGGTAATAAGTCAGAAATTTTCCTTATTTTGGAGCAAAAAAACAGAAATTCCCTTTGTTTTGGGGGAAAAAGACAGAAATTCCACTTATTTAGAGGCAAAAAAGCTGAAATTCCCCTTATTTTGGAGCAAAAATGAAGAAATTTCCCTTTTTATGGCAAAACGGTATGCATTCTTCTTATTTTCGGGCAAAAAGGCAGAAATTCCCCGTATTTTGGAGCAAAATTGCAGAAATTCCCCTAATTGTGGGGCGAAAAGGCAGAAATTACCTATATGTTGGGGCAAAAAGACAGAAATTCTCCTTATTTTGGGGCAAAACTCAGAAATTCCACTTATTTTAAGGCAAAATTCCAGAAATTTCCTTTATTTGGGAGCAAAATTGCAGAAATTTCTGTTATTTTGGGGCAAAATTGCAGAAATTTCACTTATTTCAGAAAAAAAAGCAGAAATTTTCTTATTTTGGTGCAAAAAGGCGGAAATTTCTTTTATTTTGGTACAAAATTGCAGAAATTTTTCTTATTTTGGGGCAAAAAGGCAGAAATCTCCCATATTTTGGGGCAAAAATGCAGAAATTCCTCTTATTTTGAGGTAAAAAGGCTGAAATTCCCCTTATTTGGAGGCAAAAAGGCAGAAATTTTTCTTATTTTGGGGCAAAATTGCAGAAATTTCACTTATTTCAGAGTAGTCAGTCAGAAATTTTTCTTATTTTGGGGCAAAAAAGCAGAAATTCCTTTTATTTTGGAGTAAAATTGAAGAAATTTTTTTTTTGTGGCAAATGGTATACATTCCCCTTATTTTCAGGCTAAAAAGCAGAAATTACCCGTATTTTGGAGCAAAATTGCAAAAATTCCGCTAATTGTGGGGCAAAAAGGCAGAAATTCCCTGTAAGTTAGAGCAAAAAAACAGAAAATCTCCTTATTTTGGGGCAAAACTCAGAAATTCCACTTACTTTGGGGCAAAATTCCAAAAATTTCCCTTATTTTGGGCCAAAATTGCAGAAATTTCACTTATTTTGAGGCAAAATTGCATAAATTTCACTTATTTCAGGGTAATAAGTCAGAAATTTTCCTTATTTTGGGGCAAAAAACACAGAAATTCCCTTTGTTTTGGGGGAAAAAGACAGAAATTCCACATTTTTAGAGGCAAGAAAAGCAGAAATTCCTTTTATTTTGAGTAAAAATGAAGAAATTTCCCTTTTTTGTGGCAAAATGTATACATTCCACTTATTTTTGGGCTAAAAAGCTGAAATTACCCGTATTTTGGAGCAAAATTGCAGAAATTCCCCTAATTGTGGGGCAAAATGCAGAAATTCCCTATATGTTAGGGCAAACAGACAGAAATTCTCCTTATTTTGGGGCAAAACTCAGAAATTCCACTTATTTTGGGGCAAAATTCCAGAAATTTCCCTTATTTTGTGGCAAAATTGCCGAAATTTCACTTATTTTGGGGCAAAATTGCAGAAATTTCACTTATTTCATGGTAAAAAGGCAGAAATTTTCCTCATTTTGGGGCAAAAATGCCGAGATTCCAAATATTTTGTGGTAAAATTGCAAAAATTCCCCTTATTTTGAGGTAAAAAGGCAGAAATTCCCCTTATTTGGAGGCAAAAAGCAGAAATTTCCCTTATTCTGGGACAAAATTGCAGAAATTTCACTTATTTCAGGGTAATAAGTCAGAAATTTTCCTTATTTGGGGCAAAAAAGACAGAAATTCCTTTTGTTTTGGGGGAAAAAGTCAGAAATTCCACTTATTTAGAAGCAAAAAAGCAGAAATTCCCCTTATTTTGGAGCAAAAATGAAGAAATTTCCTTTTTTTGTGGCAAAAGGTATGCATTCTTCTTATTTTCAGGCTAAAAAGCAGAAATTCCCCGTATTTTGGTGCAAAATTGCAGAAATTCCCCTAATTGTGGGACAAAAAGGCAGAAATTTGCTATATGTTGGGGCAAAAAGACAGAAATTCTTTTTATTTTGGGGCAAAACTCAGAAATTCCACTTATTTTGGGACAAAATTCCAGAAATTTCACTTATTTTGGGGCAAAATTGCAGAAATTTCACTTATTTTGGCAAAATTGCAGAAATTTCAATTATTTCAGAAAAAAAGCAGAAATTTTCTTATTTTGGTGCAAAAAGGCAGAAATTTTTTTTATTTTGGTACAAAATTGCAGAAATTTTTTTTATTTGGGGGCAAAAAGCAGAAATCCCCTATATTTTGGGGCAAAAATGCATAAATTCCTCTTATTTTGAGGTAAAAAGGCTGAAATTTCCCTTATTTGGGGGAAAAAAGACACAAATTTCCCTTATTTTGAGGCAAAATTGCAGAAATTTCACTTATTTCAGGGTAATAAGTCAGAAATTTTTCTTACTTTGGGGCAAAAAACAGAAATTCCCTTTGTTTTGGGGGAAAAAGACAGAAATTCCACTTATTTAGAGGCAAAAAAGCAGAAATTCTTCATTATTTGAGCAAAAATGAAGAAATTTATCTTTTTTTGTGGCAAAAGGTATACATTCCGCTTATTTTCGGGCTAAAAAGCAGAAATTCCCCGTATTTTGTATCAAAATTGCAGAAATTCCCCTTATTTTGGAGCAAAAATAAAGAAATTTCCCTTTTTTATGGCAAAAAGGTATGCATTCTTCTTATTTTCGGGCAAAAAGGTAGAAATTCCCCGTATTTTGGAGCAAAATTGCAGAAATTCCCCTAATTGTGGGGCAAAAAGGCAGAAATTGCCTATATGTTGGGGCAAAAAGACAGAAATTCTCCTTATTTTGGGGCAAAACTCAGAAATTCCACTTATTTTGCCGCAAAATTCCAGAAATTTCCCTTATTTTGGGGCAAAATTGCAGAAATTTCACTTATTTTGGGGCAAAATTGCAGAAATTTCACTTATTTCAGAAAAAAAAGCAGAATTTATTTATTTTGGTGCAAAAAGGCAGAAATTTCTTTTATTTTGGTACAAAATTGCAGAAATTTTTTTTATTTTGGGGCAAAAAGGCAGAAATCTCCCATATTTTGTGGCAAAAATGCAGAAATTTCTCTTATTTTGAGGTAAAAAGGCTGAAATTCCCCTTATTTGGGGGCAAAAAGGCAGAAATTTCCCCTATTTTGGTGCAAAATTGCATAAATTTCACTTATTTCAGGGTAATAAGTCAGAAATTTTCGTTATTTTGGGGCAAAAAACACAGAAATTCCCTTTGTTTTGGGGGAAAAAGACAGAAATTCCACTTTTTTAGAGGCAAAAAAGCAGAAATTCCTTTTATTTTGGAGTAAAAATGAAGAAATTTCCCTTTTTTGTGGCAAAATGTATACATTCCACTTATTTTTGGGCTAAAAAGCAGAAATTACCCGTATTTTGGAGCAAAATTGCAGAAATTCCCCTAATTGTGGGGCAAAAGGCAGAAATTCCCTATATATTGGGGAAAAAGACAGAAATTCTCCTTATTTTGGGGCAAAACTCAGAAATTCCACTTATTTTGCGGCAAAATTCCAGAAATTTCCCTTATTTTGGGGCAAAATTGCAGAAATTTCACTTATTTTGGGGCAAAATTGCAGAAATTTCACTTATTTCATTGTAATAAGTCAGAAATTTTCGTTATTTTGGGGCAAAAAAGACAGAAATTCCCTTTGTTTTGGGGGAAAAAGACAGAAATTCCACTTTTTTAGAGGCAAAAAAGCAGAAATTCCTATTATTTTGGAGTAAAAATGAAGAAATTTCCCTTTTTTGTGGCCAAAGGTATACATTCCACTTATTTTTGGGCTATAAAGCAGAAATTACCCGTATTTTGGAGCAAGATTGCAGAAATTCCCCTAATTGTGGGGCAAAAAGGCAGAAATTCTCTATATGTTAAGGCAAAAAGACAGAAATTCTCCTTATTTTGGGGCAAAACTCAGAAATTCCACTTATTTTGGGGCAAAATTCCAGAAATTTCCCTTATTTTGGGGCAAAATTGCAGAAATTTCACTTATTTGGGGCAAAATTGCAGAAATTTCACTTATTTCATAGTAAAAAGGCAGAAATTATCCTTATTTTGGGGCAAAAATGCAGAAATTCCAAATATTTTGTAGCAAAAATGCAGAAATTCCCCTTATATTGAGGTAAAAAGGCAGAAATTCCCCTTATTTGGGGGCAAAAAACAGAAATTTCCCTTATTTTGGGGCAAAATTGCAGAAAGTTCACTTATTTTGGGGCAAAATTGCAGAAATTTCACTTATTTCAGAGTAATAAGTCAGAAATTTTCCTTATTTTGGGGCCAAAAAGACAGAAATTTCCTTTGTTTTGGGGTGAAAAAGATAGAAATTCCACTTATTTAGAGGCAAAAAAGCAGAAATTCCTCTTATTTTGGAGCAAAAATGAAGAAATTTTCTTTTTTTATGGCAAAAAGGTATGCATTCTTCTTATTTTCGGACAAAAAGGCAGAAATTCCCAGTATTTTGGAGCAAAATTGCAGAAATTCCCCTAATTGTGGGGCAAAAAGGCAGAAATTCCCTATATGTTAGGGCAAAAAGAAACAAATTCTCCTTATTTTGGGTCAAAACTCAGAAATTCCACTGATATTGGGGCAAAATTCCAGAAATTTCCCTTATTTTGGGGCAAAATTGCAGAAATTTCACTTATTTTGGGGCAAAATTGCAGAAATTTCACTTATTTCAGAAAAAAAGAAGAAATTTTCTTATTTTGGTGCAAAAAGGCGGAAATTTCTTTTATTTTGGTACAAAATTGAGGAAATTTTTCTTATTTGGGGGCAAAAAGGCAGAAATCTCCCATATTTTGGGGCAAAAATGCAGAAATTCCTCTTATTTTGAGGTAAAAAGGCTGAAATTCCCCTTATTTGGAGGCAAAAAGGCAGAAATTTTTCTTATTTTGGGGCAAAATTGCAGAAATTTCACTTATTTCAGAGTAGTCAGTCAGAAATTTTTCTTATTTTGGGGCAAAAAAGACAGAAATTCTTTTTGTTTTGAGGGAAAAAGGCAGAAATTCCACTTTTTTAGCGGCAAAAAAGCAAAAATTCATTTTATTTTGGAGTAAAAATGAAGAAATTTCTTTTTTTTTTTTGTGGCAAAAAGTATACATTCCCCTTATTTTCAGGCTAAAAAGCAGAAATTCCCCGTATTTTGGAGCAAAATTGCAGAAATTCCCCTAATTGTGGGGCAAAAATCAGAAATTGCCTATATGTTGGGGCAAAAAGACAGAAATTCTCCTAATTTTGGGGCAAAACTCAGAAATTCCACTTATTTTGGGGCAAAATTCCAGAAATTTCCCTTATTTTGGGGCAAAATTGCAGAAATTTCACTTATTTTGGGGCAAAATTGCAGAAATTTCACTTATTTCAGGGTAATAAGTCAGAAATATTCCTTATTTTGGAGCAAAAAAACAGAAATTCCCTTTGTTTTGGGGGAAAAAGACAGAAATTCCACTTATTTAGAGGCAAAAAAGCTGAAATTCCCCTTATTTTGGAGCAAAAATGAAGAACTTTCCCTTTTTTATGGCAAAAAGGTATGCATTCTTCTTATTTTCGGGCAAAAAGGCAGAAATTCCCCGTATTTTGGAGCAAAATTGCAGAAATTCCCCTAATTGTGGGGTGAAAAGGCAGAAATTCCCTATATGTTGGGGCAAAAAGACAGAAATTCTCCTTATTTTGGGGCAAAACTCAGAAATTCCACTTATTTTAAGGCAAAATTCCAGAAATTTCCTTTATTTGGGAGCAAAATTGCAGAAATTTCTGTTATTTTGGGGCAAAATTGCAGAAATTTCACTTATTTCAGAAAAAAAAGCAGAAATTTTCTTATTTTGGTGCAAAAAGGCGGAAATTTCTTTTATTTTGGTACAAAATTGCAGAAATTTTTCTTATTTTGGGGCAAAAAGGCAGAAATCTCCCATATTTTGGGGCAAAAATGCAGAAATTCCTCTTATTTTGAGGTAAAAAGGCTGAAATTCCCCTTATTTGGAGGCAAAAAGGCAGAAATTTTTCTTATTTTGGGGCAAAATTGCAGAAATTTCACTTATTTCAGAGTAGTCAGTCAGAAATTTTTCTTATTTTGGGGCAAAAAAGCCGAAATTCCTTTTATTTTGGAGTAAAAATGAAGAAATTTCTTTTTTGTGGCAAATGGTATACATTCCCCTTATTTTCAGGCTAAAAAGCAGAAATTACCCGTATTTTGGAGCAAAATTGCAAAAATTCCGCTAATTGTGGGGCAAAAAGGCAGAAATTCCCTGTAAGTTAGAGCAAAAAAACAGAAAATCTCTTTATTTTGGGGCAAAACTCAGAAATTCCACTTACTTTGGGGCAAAATTCCAAAAATTTCCCTTAATTTGGGCCAAAATTGCAGAAATTTCACTTATTTTGAGGCAAAATTGCATAAATTTCACTTATTTCAGGGTAATAAGTCAGAAATTTTCCTTATTTTGGGGCAAAAAACACAGAAATTCTTTTTGTTTTGGGGGAAAAAGACAGAAATTCCACTTTTTTAGAGGCAAAAAAGCAGAAATTCCTTTTATTTTGGAGTAAAAATGAAGAAATTTCCCTTTTTTGTGGCAAAATGTATACATTCCACTTATTTTTGGGCTAAAAAGCAGAAATTACCCGTATTTTGAGGCAAAATTGCAGAAATTCCCCTAATTGTGGGGCAAAAGGCAGAAATTCCCTATATATTGGGGAAAAAGACAGAAATTCTCCTTATTTTGGGGCAAAACTCAGAAATTCCACTTATTTTGCCGCAAAATTCCAGAAATTTCCCTTATTTTGGGGCAAAATTGCAGAAATTTCACTTATTTTGGGGCAAAATTGCAGAAATTTCACTTATTTCAGAAAAAAAAGCAGAATTTATTTATTTTGGTGCAAAAAGGCAGAAATTTCTTTTATTTTGGTACAAAATTGCAGAAATTTTTTTTATTTTGGGGCAAAAAGGCAGAAATCTCCCATATTTTGTGGCAAAAATGCAGAAATTTCTCTTATTTTGAGGTAAAAAGGCTGAAATTCCCCTTATTTGGGGGCAAAAAGGCAGAAATTTCCCTTATTTTGGTGCAAAATTGCATAAATTTCACTTATTTCAGGGTAATAAGTCAGAAATTTTCCTTATTTTGGGGCAAAAAACACAGAAATTCTTTTTGTTTTGGGGGAAAAAGACAGAAATTCCACTTTTTTAGAGGCAAAAAAGCAGAAATTCCTTTTATTTTGGAGTAAAAATGAAGAAATTTCCCTTTTTTGTGGCAAAATATATACATTCCACTTATTTTTGGGCTAAAAAGCAGAAATTACCCGTATTTTGAGGCAAAATTGCAGAAATTCCCCTAATTGTGGGGCAAAAGGCAGAAATTCCCTATATATTGGGGAAAAAGACAGAAATTCTCCTTATTTTGGGGCAAAACTCAGAAATTCCACTTATTTTGCCGCAAAATTCCAGAAATTTCCCTTATTTTGGGGCAAAATTGCAGAAATTTCACTTATTTTGGGGCAAAATTGCAGAAATTTCACTTATTTCATTGTAATAAGTCAGAAATTTTCGTTATTTTGGGGCAAAAAAGACAGAAATTCCCTTTGTTTTGGGGGAAAAAGACAGAAATTCCACTTTTTTAGAGGCAAAAAAGCAGAAATTCCTATTATTTTGGAGTAAAAATGAAGAAATTTCCCTTTTTTGTGGCCAAAGGTATACATTCCACTTATTTTCGGGCTAAAAAGCAGAAATTACCCGTATTTTGGAGCAAGATATCAGAAATTCCCCTAATTGTGGGGCAAAAAGGCAGAAATTCTCTATATGTTAAGGCAAAAAGACAGAAATTCTCCTTATTTTGGGGCAAAACTCAGAAATTCCACTTATTTTGGGGCAAAATTCCAGAAATTTCCCTTATTTTGGGGCAAAATTGCAGAAATTTCACTTATTTGGGGCAAAATTGCAGAAATTTCACTTATTTCATAGTAAAAAGGCAGAAATTATCCTTATTTTGGGGCAAAAATGCAGAAATTCCAAATATTTTGTAGCAAAAATGCAGAAATTCCCCTTATATTGAGGTAAAAAGGCAGAAATTCCCCTTATTTGGGGGCAAAAAACAGAAATTTCCCTTATTTTGGGGCAAAATTGCAGAAAGTTCACTTATTTCAGAGTAATAAGTCAGAAATTTTCCTTATTTTGGGTCCAAAAAGACAGAAATTTCCTTTGTTTTGGGGTGAAAAAGATAGAAATTCCACTTATTTAGAGGCAAAAAAGCAGAAATTCCTCTTATTTTGGAGCAAAAATGAAGAAATTTCCTTTTTTTATGGCAAAAAGGTATGCATTCTTCTTATTTTCGGACAAAAAGGCAGAAATTCCCAGTATTTTGGAGCAAAATTGCAGAAATTCCCCTAATTATGGGGCAAAAAGGCAGAAATTTCCTATATGTTAGGGCAAAAAGAAACAAATTCTCCTTATTTTGGGTCAAAACTCAGAAATTCCACTGATATTAGGGCAAAATTCCAGAAATTTCCCTTATTTTGGGGCAAAATTGCAGAAATTTCACTTATTTTGGGGCAAAATTGCAGAAATTTCACTTATTTCAGAAAAAAAAGAAGAAATTTTCTTATTTTGGTGCAAAAAGGCGGAAATTTCTTTTATTTTGGTACAAAATTGCAGAAATTTTTCTTATTTGGGAGCAAAAAGGCAGAAATCTCCCATATTTTTGGGCAAAAATGCAGAAATTCTGCTTATTTTGAGGTAAAAAGGTAGAAATTTCCCTTATTTGGGGGCAAAATGCAGAAGTTTCCATTATTTTGATGCAAAATTGCAGGAATTTCACTTATTTCAGTGTAATAAGTCTGAAATTTTCGTTATTTTCGGGCAAAAAAGACAGAAATTCCCTTTGTTTTGGGGGAAAAAAACAGAAATTCCACTTTTTTAGCGGTAAAAAGCAGAAATTCATTTTATTTTGGAGTAAAAATGAAGAAATTTCTTTTTTTTTTTGTGGCAAAAGGTATACATTCCCCTTATTTTCAGGCTAAAAAGAAGAAATTCCCCGTATTTTGGAGCAAAATTGCAGAAATTCCCCTAATTGTGGGGCAAAAAGGCAGAAATTTCCTTTATGTTGGGGCAAAAAGACAGAAATTCTCCTTATTTTGGGGCAAAACTCAGAAATTCCACTTATTTTGGGGCAAAATTCCAGAAATTTCCGTTATTTTGGGGCAAAATTGCAGAAATTTCACTTATTTTGGGGCAAAATTGCAGAAATTTCACTTATTTCAAGGTAATAAGTCAGAAATTTTCCTTATTTTGGCGCCAAAAGGACAGAAATTCCCTTTGTTTTGGGGGAAAAAGACAGAAATTTCACTTATTTAGAGGCAAAAAAGCAGAAATTCCCCTTATTTTGGAGCAAAAATGAAGAAATTTCCTTTTTTTATGGCAAAAAGGTATGCATTCTTCTTATTTTCGGGCAAAAAGGCAGAAATTCCCCGTATTTTGGAGAAAATTGCAGAAATTCCCTTAATTGTGGAACAAAAAGGCAGAAATTCCCTATATGTTGGGGCAAAAAGACAGAAATTCTTTTTATTTTTGGGCAAAACTCAGAAATTCCACTTATTTTCGGGCAAAATTCCAGAAATTTCCCTTATTTTCGGGCAAAAGGGCAGAAATTTCCCTTATTTTGAGGCAAAATTGCAGAAATTTCACTTATTTCAGTGTAATAAGTCAGAAATTTTCATTATTTTGGGGCAAAAAAGAGAGAAATTCCCTTTGTTTTGGGGGAAAAAGACAGAAATTCCACTTTTTTAGAGGCAAAAAAGCAGAAATTCCTTTTACTTTGGAGTAAAAATGAACAAATTTCCCTTTTTTGTGGCAAAAGGTATATATTCCACTTATTTTTGGGCTAAAAAGCAGAAATTACCCGTATTTTGGAGCAAAATTGCAGAAATTTCCCTAATTGTGGGGCAAAAAGGCAGAAATTCCCTATATGTTGGGGCAAAAAGACAGAAATTCTCCTTATTTTGGGGCAAAACTCAGAAATTCCACTTATTTTGGGGGCAAAATTCCAGAAATTTCCCTTATTTTGGGGCAAAATTGCAGAAATTTCACTTATTTTGTGGCAAAATTGCAGAAATTTCACTTATTTCAAGGTAAAAAGGCAGAAATTATCCTTATTTTGGGGGCAAAAATGCAGAAATTCCAAATATTTTGTGGCAAAAATGCAGAAATTCCCCTTATTTTGAGGTAAAAAGGCTGAAATTCCCCTTATTTGGGGGCAAAAAAGAAGAATTTCTTATTTTGGGGCAAAATTGCAGAAATTTTACTTATTTCAGAGTAATAAGTCAGAAATTTTCCTTATTTTGCGGCAAAAAAAACAGAAATTCCACTTATTTAGAGGCAAAAAAGCAGAAATTCCGCTTATTTTGGAGCAAAAATTAAGAAATTTTCCTTTTTTATGGCAAAAAGGTATTCATTCTTCTTGTTTTCGGTCAAAAAGGCAGAAATTCCCCGTTTTTTGGAGCAAAATTGCAGAAATTCCCCTAATTTGGGGGCAAAAAGGCAGAAATTCCCTATATGTTGGGGCAATAAGACAGAAATTCTCCTTATTTTGGGGCAAAATTCAGAAATTCCATTTCTTTTGGTGCAAAATTCCCAAAATTTCCCTTATTTTGGGGCAAAATTGCAGAAATTTTACTTATTTAGGGGCAAAATTGCAGAAATTTCACTTTTTTCAGGGAGAAAAGTCCGAAATTTTCCATTTTTGGGAGCAAAAAGGCAGAAATTCCTAATATTTTGTGTCAAAAATGCAGAAATTTCCCTTATTTTGAGGTAAAAAGGCTGAAATTCCCCTTATTTGGGGGCAAAAATGCAGAAATTTCTCTTATACTGGGGCAAAATTGCAGAAATTTCACTTATTTCAGGGTAATAAATCAGAAATTTTCCTTATTTTGGGGCAAAAAATACAGAAATTCCATTTGTATGGGGGGAAAAAGACAGAAATTCCATTTATTTAGAGTCAAAAAAGCAGAAATTCCCCTTATTTTGGGGCAAAATTGCAGAAATTTCCTTTACATTGGGGCAAAATTGCAGAAATTCCCCTTATTTTGGGGCAAAATTGCAGAAATTTCACTTATTTCAGAGAAAAAGCACAGAAATTTCTCTTATTTTGGGGAAAAAGGCAGAAATTTCTTTTATTTTGGTACAAAATTGCAGAAATTTTCTTTATTTTGGGGAAAATGCTGAAATTCCCCTCATTTTGAGGCAAAAAGGCAGAAATTCCCTTTCTTTTGTGGCAAAAAGGCAGAAATTCCTCTTATTTTGCGGCAAAAATGAAGAAATTTCCCTTTTTTGTGGCAAAAGGTATACATTCCCCTTATTTTCGGGCAAAAAGGCAGAAATTCCCCATATTTTGGAGCACAATTGCAGAAAATCCCCAAATTGTGGGGCAAATAGGCAGAAATTCCCTATATGTTGGGGCAAAAAGACAAAAATTCTCCTTATTTTGGGACAAAACTCAGAATTTCCACTTATTTTGGGGCAAAATTCCAGAAATTTCCCTTATTTTGGGGAAAAATTGCAGAAATTTCACTTATTTTGGGGCAAAATTGCAGAAATTTCACTTATTTCAGGTAAAAATGGCAGAAATTTTTCTTATTTTGGGGCAAAATGGCAGAAATTCCTAATATTTTTTGGCAAAAATGTAGAAATTCCCCTTATTTTGAGGTAAAAAGGCTGAAATTCCCCTTATTTGGGTGCAAAAAGGCAGAAATTTATCTTATTTTGGGGCAAAATTGCAGACATTTCACTTATTTCAGGGTAATAAGTCAGAAATTTTCCTTATTTTGGGGCAAAAAAGACAGAAATTCCCCTAATTGTGGGGCAAAAAGGCAGAAATTCCCTATATGTTGGGGCAAAAAGACAGAAATTCTCCTTATTTTGGGGCAAAACTCAAAAATTCCACTTATTTTGGGGCAAAATTGCAGGAATTTACATTATTTTGAGGCAAAATTGCAGAAATTTTCCTTATTTGGGGCAAAATTGCAGAAATTTCACTTATTTTCAGGTAAAAAGACTGAAATATCCTTTATTTTGGGGCAAAAAGGAAGAAATTCCCCTTATTTTGGGGCAAAATTGCAGAAATTTTTCTTATTTTGGGGCAAAAAGGCTGAAATTCTTCTTATTTTGAGGTAAAATGCTGAAATTCCCCATATTTTGGGGCAAAAGGCAAAAATTCTTCTTATTTTGGGGCAAAAAGGCACAAATTTCCCTTATTTTCGGGCAAAATTGCAGAAATTTCATTTATTTCAGGGCAAAAATTCAGAAATTCCTTTTATTTTGGGGCAAAGAGCAGAAATTTCTTTTATTATGGTACAAAATTGAAGAAATTTTTCTTATTTTGAAACAAAAAGGCAGAAAATTCCCCTTATTTTGAGGCAAAAGGCAGAAACTATTCTTATTTTGTGGTAAAATGCAGAAATTCCCTTTATTTTGGGGCTAGAAAGCAGAAATTCCCCATATTTTGAAGCAAAATTGCAGAAATTCTCATAATTTTCGGGCAAAAGGCAAAAATTCTCCTTATTTTGGGGCAAAAAGACAGAAAATCTCCTTTTTTGGGAGCAAACAGTCAGAAATTTTCCTTATTTTGGGGCAAAATTGCAGAAATTTCCTTTACATTGGGGCAAAATTGCAGAAATTTACATATTTTGGGGCAAAATTGCAGAAATTTCACTTATTTCAGGGAAAAAAGGCGAAAATTTTTTTGGGGGGGCAAAAAGGCAGGAATTTTTTTTATTTTGGTACAAAATTGCAGAAATTTTTCTTATTTTGGGGCAAAAAGTCAGAAATTCCTCATATTTTGGGGCAAAAAGGCAGAAATTCCCCTTATTTTGAGGTAAAAAGGCTGAAATTCCCCTTATTTTGGGGCAAAAAGACAGAAATTTCGTTTATTTTGGGGAAAAGGCAGAAATTGCACTTATTTTGAGTCAAAAAGGTGGAAAATCCCCTTATTTTGGGGCAAAAATGAAGAAATTTGCTTTTTTTATGGCAAAAAGGTATACATTCCCTTTATTTTTGGGCAAAATGGCACAAATTCCCCGTATTTTGGAGCAACATTGCAGAAATTCCCCTAATTTTTGGGCAAAAAGGCAGAAATTCCCTATATGTTGGGGCAAAAAGACAGAAATTCTCATTATTTTGGGGCACAACTCAGAAATTCCACTTATTTTGGCGCAAAATTCCAGAAATTTCCCTTATTTTGAGGCAAAATTGCAGAAATTTCACTTATTTTGGGGCAAAATTGCAAAAATTTCACTTATGTCAGAAAAAAAAGCAGAAATTTTCTTATTTTGGTGCAGAAAGGCAGAAATTTCTAATATTTTGGTACAAAATTGCAGAAATTTTTCTTATTTTAGGGCAAAAAGGCAGAAATTCCTAATATTTTGGGGCAAAAATGCAGAAATTCCTCTTATTTTTAGGTAAAAAGGCTGAAATTCCCCTTATTTGGGGGCAAAAAGGCAGAAATTTCCCTTATTTTGAGGCAAAATTGCAGAAATTTCACTTATTTCAGAGAACAAAAGCAGAAATTTTATTTTGGGGCAAAAAGGCAGAAATTTCTTTTATTTTGGTACAAAATTGCAGAAATGTTTCTTATTTTGGGGCAAAAAGGCAGAAATCTACCATATTTTGGGGCAAAAAAGCAGAAATTTCCCTTATTTTGAGGTAAAAACGCTGAAATTCCCCTTATTTGGGGGCAAAAAGGCAGAAATTTCCCTTATTTTGAGGCAAAATTGCAGAAATTTCACTTATTTCAGAATAATAAGTCAGAAATTTTCCTTATTTTGGGGCAAAAAACAGAAATTCTTTTTGTTTTAAAGGAAAAAGACTGATATTCCACTTATTTAGAGGCTAAAAAGCAGAAATTCTTATTATTTTGGAGCAAAAATGAAGAAATTTTCCTTTTTTTGTGGAAAAAGGTATGCATTCCTCTAATTTTCGGGCAAAAAGCAGAAATTCCCCGTATTTTGGAGCAAAATTGCAGAAATTCCCCTAATTGTGGGGCAAAAAGGCAGAAATTCCCTATATGTTGGAGCAAAAAGACAGAAATTCTCCTTATTTTGTGGCAAACCTCAGAAATTCCACTTATTTTGGGGCAAAATTCCAGAAATTTCCCTTATTTTGGGGCAAAATTGCAGAAATTTCACTTATTTTGGGGCGAAATTGCAGAAATTTCACTTTTTTCATGGAAAAAAAGGCAGAAATTTTCCTTATTTTGGGGCAAAAAGGCAGAAATTTTTAATATTTTGTGGCAAAAATTCAGAAATTCCTCTTATTTTGAGGTAAAAAGGCTGAAATTCCCCTTATTTTGGGGCAAAAAGGCATAAATTTCCCTTATTTTGGGTCAAAATTGCAGAAATTTCACTTATTTCAGAGAAAAAAACAAAAATCTTTTTTATTTTTGGCAAAATGCAGAAATTCCCATTATTTTGGGGCAAAAAGGCAGAAATTCACCTTATTTTGGGGTAAAATTGAAGACATGTCACATATTTCAGGGCATAAAGGCAGAAATTGCCCTTATTTGGGGGCAAAAAGGCAGAAATTCCCCTTATTTTGGGGTAAAATTGCAGAAATTACCCTTGTTTGGGGGCAAAAAGGCAGAAAATCCCCTTAATTTCGGGCAAAAAGGCAGAAATTCCCTGTATTTTGGAGCAAAATTGCAGAAATTCTCCTAATATTGGGGCAAAAATGCAGAAATTCCCTTTATTTGGGGCAAATTGGCAGAAGTTCCCCTTATTTTCAGGAAAAGAGGCAGAAATTCCCATTATTTTGAAGCAAAATTGCAGAAACTCACCTAATTTTGGGGCAAAAAGGCAGAAATTCCCTTTATTTTGGGGCAAAAATACAGAAATTCTCCTTATATCTGGGCAAAAATCAGAAATTTCCCTTATTTTGGAGCAAAATTTTAGAAATTTCTTTTATTTTGGTACAGAATTGGAGAAATTTTTCTTATTCTGTGGCAAAAAGGCAGAAATTTCTTTTATTTTGGTGCAAAATTGCAGAAATTTTTCTTATTTTGGGGCAAAAAGGCATAAATTTCCCATATTTTGGGGCAAAAATGTAGAAATTTTCTTTATTTTGAGGTAAAAAGGCTGAAATTTCCCTTATTTGGGGGCAAAAAGGCAGAAATTTCTCTTATTTTGGGGCAAAATTGCAGAAATTTCACTTATTTCAGAAAAAAAGGAAAAATTTTCTTATTTGGGGGCAAAAAGGCAGAAATTTCTTTTATTTTGGTGCAAAATTACAGAAATTTTCTTTATTTTGGGGCAAAAAAGACAGAAATTCCCTTTGTTTTGGGGGAAAAAGACAGAAATTCCACTTATTTAGAGGCAAAAAAGCAGAAATTCCTCTTATTTTGGAGCAAAATTGCAGAAATTCCCCTAATTTTGGGGCAAAAAGGCAGATATTCCCTATATGTTGGGGCAAAAAGACAGAAATTCTCTTTATTTTTGGGGCAAAACTCAGAAATTCCATTTATTTTGGGGCAAAATCCAGAAATTTCTCTTATTTTGGGGCAAAATTCCAGAAATTTCTCTTATTTTGGGGCAAAATTGCAGAAATTCCCCTTATTTGGGGGCAAAAAAAAGAAATTTCACTTATTTTGGGGCAAAAACTCAGAAATTCCACACTTTTTTGGTCAAAATTCCAGAAATTTCCCTTATTTTGGGGCAAAATTCCAGAAATTTCTCTTATTTTGGGGAAAAATTGCAGAAATTTCACTTATTTAGGGGCAAAATTGCAGAAATTTCACTTATTTCATGGTAAAAAGGCAGAAATTATCCTTATTTTGATGCAAAAATGCAGAAATTCCAAATATTTTGTGGCAAAAATCAAGAAATTCCCTTTATTTTGAGGTAAAAAGGCAGAAATTCCCCTTATTTGGGGGCAAAAAAAGAAATTTCACTTATTTTGGGGCAAAAACTCAGAAATTCCACACTTTTTTGGTCAAAATTCCAGAAATTTCCCTTATTTTGGGGCAAAATTGCAGAAATTTCACTTATTTTGGTGCAAAATTGCAGAAATTTAACTTATTTCAGAAAAAAATTCAGAAATTTTCCTATTTTTGTGCAAAAAGGCAGAATTATCTTTTATTTTGGTACAAAATTGCAGAAATTTTTCTTATTTTGGGGCAAAAAGGCAGAAATTTCACTTATTTTGGGGCAAAATTGCAGTAATTTCACTTATTTTGGGGCAAAATTGCAGAAATTCCAAATATTTTGTGGCAAAAATGCAGAAATTCCCCTTATTTTAAGGTAAAAAGGCAGAAATTCCCATTATTTGGGGGTAAAAAACAGAAATTTCCCTTATTTTGAGGCAAAATTGCAGAAATTTCACTTATTTCAGGGTAATAAGTCAGAAATTTTTCTTACTTTGGGGCAAAAAACAGAAATTCCCTTTGTTTTGGGGGAAAAAGACAGAAATTCCACTTATTTAGAGGCAAAAAAGCAGAAATTCTTCATTATTGGAGCAAAAATGAAGAAATTTATCTTTTTTTGTGGCAAAAGGTATACATTCCGCTTATTTTCGGGCTAAAAAGCAGAAATTCCCCGTATTTTGTATCAAAATTGCAGAAATTCCCCTTATTTTGGAGCAAAAATAAAGAAATTTCCCTTTTTTATGGCAAAAAGGTATGCATTCTTCTTATTTTCGGGCAAAAAGGCAGAAATTCCCTGTATTTTGGAGCAAAATTGCAGAAATTCCCCTAATTGTGGGGCAAAAAGGCAGAAATTCCCTATATGTTGGGGCAAAAAGACAGAAATTCTCCTTATTTTGGGGCAAAACTCAGAAATTCCACTTATTTTGGGGCAAAATTCCAGAAATTTCCCTTATTTTGGGGCAAAATTGCAGAAATTTCACTTATTTTGGGGCAAAATTGCAGAAATTTCACTTATTTCAGAAAAAAAAGCAGAATTTATTTATTTTGGTGCAAAAAGGCAGAAATTTCTTTTATTTTGGTACAAAATTGCAGAAATTTTTTTTATTTTGGGGCAAAAAGGCAGAAATCTCTCATATTTTGTGGCAAAAATGCAGAAATTTCTCTTATTTTGAGGTAAAAAGGCTGAAATTCCCCTTATTTGGGGGCAAAAAGGCAGAAATTTCCCTTATTTTGGTGCAAAATTGCATAAATTTCACTTATTTCAGGGTAATAAGTCAGAAATTTTCCTTATTTTGGGGCAAAAAACACAGAAATTCTTTTTGTTTTGGGGGAAAAAGACAGAAATTCCACTTTTTTAGAGGCAAAAAAGCAGAAATTCCTTTTATTTTGGAGTAAAAATGAAGAAATTTCCCTTTTTTGTGGCAAAATGTATACATTCCACTTATTTTTGGGCTAAAAAGCAGAAATTACCCGTATTTTGAGGCAAAATTGCAGAAATTCCCCTAATTGTGGGGCAAAAGGCAGAAATTCCCTATATATTGGGGAAAAAGACAGAAATTCTCCTTATTTTGGGGCAAAACTCAGAAATTCCACTTATTTTGCCGCAAAATTCCAGAAATTTCCCTTATTTTGGGGCAAAATTGCAGAAATTTCACTTATTTTGGGGCAAAATTGCAGAAATTTCACTTATTTCATTGTAATAAGTCAGAAATTTTCGTTATTTTGGGGCAAAAAAGACAGAAATTCCCTTTGTTTTGGGGGAAAAAGACAGAAATTCCACTTTTTTAGAGGCAAAAAAGCAGAAATTCCTATTATTTTGGAGTAAAAATGAAGAAATTTCCCTTTTTTGTGGCCAAAGGTATACATTCCACTTATTTTCGGGCTAAAAAGCAGAAATTACCCGTATTTTGGAGCAAGATATCAGAAATTCCCCTAATTGTGGGGCAAAAAGGCAGAAATTCTCTATATGTTAAGGCAAAAAGACAGAAATTCTCCTTATTTTGGGGCAAAACTCAGAAATTCCACTTATTTTGGGGCAAAATTCCAGAAATTTACCTTATTTTGGGGCAAAATTGCAGAAATTTCACTTATTTGGGGCAAAATTGCAGAAATTTCACTTATTTCATAGTAAAAAGGCAGAAATTATCCTTATTTTGGGGCAAAAATGCAGAAATTCCAAATATTTTGTAGCAAAAATGCAGAAATTCCCCTTATATTGAGGTAAAAAGGCAGAAATTCCCCTTATTTGGGGGCAAAAAACAGAAATTTCCCTTATTTTGGGGCAAAATTGCAGAAAGTTCACTTATTTCAGAGTAATAAGTCAGAAATTTTCCTTATTTTGGGTCCAAAAAGACAGAAATTTCCTTTGTTTTGGGGTGAAAAAGATAGAAATTCCACTTATTTAGAGGCAAAAAAGCAGAAATTCCTCTTATTTTGGAGCAAAAATGAAGAAATTTCCTTTTTTTATGGCAAAAAGGTATGCATTCTTCTTATTTTCGGACAAAAAGGCAGAAATTCCCAGTATTTTGGAGCAAAATTGCAGAAATTCCCCTAATTATGGGGCAAAAAGGCAGAAATTTCCTATATGTTAGGGCAAAAAGAAACAAATTCTCCTTATTTTGGGTCAAAACTCAGAAATTCCACTGATATTAGGGCAAAATTCCAGAAATTTCCCTTATTTTGGGGCAAAATTGCAGAAATTTCACTTATTTTGGGGCAAAATTGCAGAAATTTCACTTATTTCAGAAAAAAAAGAAGAAATTTTCTTATTTTGGTGCAAAAAGGCGGAAATTTCTTTTATTTTGGTACAAAATTGCAGAAATTTTTCTTATTTGGGAGCAAAAAGGCAGAAATCTCCCATATTTTTGGGCAAAAATGCAGAAATTCTGCTTATTTTGAGGTAAAAAGGTAGAAATTTCCCTTATTTGGGGGCAAAATGCAGAAGTTTCCATTATTTTGATGCAAAATTGCAGGAATTTCACTTATTTCAGTGTAATAAGTCTGAAATTTTCGTTATTTTCGGGCAAAAAAGACAGAAATTCCCTTTGTTTTGGGGGAAAAAAACAGAAATTCCACTTTTTTAGCGGTAAAAAGCAGAAATTCATTTTATTTTGGAGTAAAAATGAAGAAATTTCTTTTTTTTTTGTGGCAAAAGGTATACATTCCCCTTATTTTCAGGCTAAAAAGAAGAAATTCCCCGTATTTTGGAGCAAAATTGCAGAAATTCCCCTAATTGTGGGGCAAAAAGGCAGAAATTTCCTTTATGTTAGGGCAAAAAGACAGAAATTCTCCTTATTTTGGGGCAAAACTCAGAAATTCCACTTATTTTGGGGCAAAATTCCAGAAATTTCCGTTATTTTGGGGCAAAATTGCAGAAATTTCACTTATTTTGGGGCAAAATTGCAGAAATTTCACTTATTTCAAGGTAATAAGTCAGAAATTTTCCTTATTTTGGCGCCAAAAGGACAGAAATTCCCTTTGTTTTGGGGGAAAAAGACAGAAATTTCACTTATTTAGAGGCAAAAAAGCAGAAATTCCCCTTATTTTGGAGCAAAAATGAAGAAATTTCCTTTTTTTATGGCAAAAAGGTATGCATTCTTCTTATTTTCGGGCAAAAAGGCAGAAATTCCCCGTATTTTGGAGAAAATTGCAGAAATTCCCTTAATTGTGGAACAAAAAGGCAGAAATTCCCTATATGTTGGGGCAAAAAGACAGAAATTCTTTTTATTTTTGGGCAAAACTCAGAAATTCCACTTATTTTCGGGCAAAATTCCAGAAATTTCCCTTATTTTCGGGCAAAAGGGCAGAAATTTCCCTTATTTTGAGGCAAAATTGCAGAAATTTCACTTATTTCAGTGTAATAAGTCAGAAATTTTCATTATTTTGGGGCAAAAAAGAGAGAAATTCCCTTTGTTTTGGGGGAAAAAGACAGAAATTCCACTTTTTTAGAGGCAAAAAAGCAGAAATTCCTTTTACTTTGGAGTAAAAATGAACAAATTTCCCTTTTTTGTGGCAAAAGGTATATATTCCACTTATTTTTGGGCTAAAAAGCAGAAATTACCCGTATTTTGGAGCAAAATTGCAGAAATTTCCCTAATTGTGGGGCAAAAAGGCAGAAATTCCCTATATGTTGGGGCAAAAAGACAGAAATTCTCCTTATTTTGGGGCAAAACTCAGAAATTCCACTTATTTTGGGGGCAAAATTCCAGAAATTTCCCTTATTTTGGGGCAAAATTGCAGAAATTTCACTTATTTTGTGGCAAAATTGCAGAAATTTCACTTATTTCAAGGTAAAAAGGCAGAAATTATCCTTATTTTGGGGGCAAAAATGCAGAAATTCCAAATATTTTGTGGCAAAAATGCAGAAATTCCCCTTATTTTGAGGTAAAAAGGCTGAAATTCCCCTTATTTGGGGGCAAAAAAGAAGAATTTCTTATTTTGGGGCAAAATTGCAGAAATTTTACTTATTTCAGAGTAATAAGTCAGAAATTTTCCTTATTTTGCGGCAAAAAAAACAGAAATTCCACTTATTTAGAGGCAAAAAAGCAGAAATTCCGCTTATTTTGGAGCAAAAATTAAGAAATTTTCCTTTTTTATGGCAAAAAGGTATTCATTCTTCTTGTTTTCGGTCAAAAAGGCAGAAATTCCCCGTTTTTTGGAGCAAAATTGCAGAAATTCCCCTAATTTGGGGGCAAAAAGGCAGAAATTCCCTATATGTTGGGGCAATAAGACAGAAATTCTCCTTATTTTGGGGCAAAATTCAGAAATTCCATTTCTTTTGGTGCAAAATTCCCAAAATTTCCCTTATTTTGGGGCAAAATTGCAGAAATTTTACTTATTTAGGGGCAAAATTGCAGAAATTTCACTTTTTTCAGGGAAAAAAGTCCGAAATTTTCCATTTTTGGGAGCAAAAAGGCAGAAATTCCTAATATTTTGTGTCAAAAATGCAGAAATTTCCCTTATTTTGAGGTAAAAAGGCTGAAATTCCCCTTATTTGGGGGCAAAAATGCAGAAATTTCTCTTATACTGGGGCAAAATTGCAGAAATTTCACTTATTTCAGGGTAATAAATCAGAAATTTTCCTTATTTTGGGGCAAAAAATACAGAAATTCCATTTGTATGGGGGGAAAAAGACAGAAATTCCATTTATTTAGAGTCAAAAAAGCAGAAATTCCCCTTATTTTGGGGCAAAATTGCAGAAATTTCCTTTACATTGGGGCAAAATTGCAGAAATTCCCCTTATTTTGGGGCAAAATTGCAGAAATTTCACTTATTTCAGAGAAAAAGCACAGAAATTTCTCTTATTTTGGGGAAAAAGGCAGAAATTTCTTTTATTTTGGTACAAAATTGCAGAAATTTTCTTTATTTTGGGGAAAATGCTGAAATTCCCCTCATTTTGAGGCAAAAAGGCAGAAATTCCCTTTCTTTTGTGGCAAAAAGGCAGAAATTCCTCTTATTTTGCGGCAAAAATGAAGAAATTTCCCTTTTTTGTGGCAAAAGGTATACATTCCCCTTATTTTCGGGCAAAAAGGCAGAAATTCCCCATATTTTGGAGCACAATTGCAGAAAATCCCCAAATTGTGGGGCAAATAGGCAGAAATTCCCTATATGTTGGGGCAAAAAGACAAAAATTCTCTTTATTTTGGGACAAAACTCAGAATTTCCACTTATTTTGGGGCAAAATTCCAGAAATTTCCCTTATTTTGGGGAAAAATTGCAGAAATTTCACTTATTTTGGGGCAAAATTGCAGAAATTTCACTTATTTCAGGTAAAAATGGCAGAAATTTTTCTTATTTTGGGGCAAAATGGCAGAAATTCCTAATATTTTTTGGCAAAAATGTAGAAATTCCCCTTATTTTGAGGTAAAAAGGCTGAAATTCCCCTTATTTGGGTGCAAAAAGGCAGAAATTTATCTTATTTTGGGGCAAAATTGCAGACATTTCACTTATTTCAGGGTAATAAGTCAGAAATTTTCCTTATTTTGGGGCAAAAAAGACAGAAATTCCCCTAATTGTGGGGCAAAAAGGCAGAAATTCCCTATATGTTGGGGCAAAAAGACAGAAATTCTCCTTATTTTGGGGCAAAACTCAAAAATTCCACTTATTTTGGGGCAAAATTGCAGGAATTTACATTATTTTGAGGCAAAATTGCAGAAATTTTCCTTATTTGGGGCAAAATTGCAGAAATTTCACTTATTTTCAGGTAAAAAGACTGAAATATCCTTTATTTTGGGGCAAAAAGGAAGAAATTCCCCTTATTTTGGGGCAAAATTGCAGAAATTTTTCTTATTTTGGGGCAAAAAGGCTGAAATTCTTCTTATTTTGAGGTAAAATGCTGAAATTCCCCATATTTTGGGGCAAAAGGCAAAAATTCTTCTTATTTTGGGGCAAAAAGGCACAAATTTCCCTTATTTTCGGGCAAAATTGCAGAAATTTCATTTATTTCAGGGCAAAAATTCAGAAATTCCTTTTATTTTGGGGCAAAGAGCAGAAATTTCTTTTATTATGGTACAAAATTGAAGAAATTTTTCTTATTTTGAAACAAAAAGGCAGAAAATTCCCCTTATTTTGAGGCAAAAGGCAGAAACTATTCTTATTTTGTGGTAAAATGCAGAAATTCCCTTTATTTTGGGGCTAGAAAGCAGAAATTCCCCATATTTTGAAGCAAAATTGCAGAAATTCTCATAATTTTCGGGCAAAAGGCAAAAATTCTCCTTATTTTGGGGCAAAAAGACAGAAAATCTCCTTTTTTGGGAGCAAACAGTCAGAAATTTTCCTTATTTTGGGGCAAAATTGCAGAAATTTCCTTTACATTGGGGCAAAATTGCAGAAATTTACATATTTTGGGGCAAAATTGCAGAAATTTCACTTATTTCAGGGAAAAAAGGCGAAAATTTTTTTGGGGGGGCAAAAAGGCAGGAATTTTTTTTATTTTGGTACAAAATTGCAGAAATTTTTCTTATTTTGGGGCAAAAAGTCAGAAATTCCTCATATTTTGGGGCAAAAAGGCAGAAATTCCCCTTATTTTGAGGTAAAAAGGCTGAAATTCCCCTTATTTTGGGGCAAAAAGACAGAAATTTCGTTTATTTTGGGGAAAAGGCAGAAATTGCACTTATTTTGAGTCAAAAAGGTGGAAAATCCCCTTATTTTGGGGCAAAAATGAAGAAATTTGCTTTTTTTATGGCAAAAAGGTATACATTCCCTTTATTTTTGGGCAAAATGGCACAAATTCCCCGTATATTGGAGCAACATTGCAGAAATTCCCCTAATTTTTGGGCAAAAAGGCAGAAATTCCCTATATGTTGGGGCAAAAAGACAGAAATTCTCATTATTTTGGGGCAAAACTCAGAAATTCCACTTATTTTGGCGCAAAATTCCAGAAATTTCCCTTATTTTGAGGCAAAATTGCAGAAATTTCACTTATTTTGGGGCAAAATTGCAAAAATTTCACTTATGTCAGAAAAAAAAGCAGAAATTTTCTTATTTTGGTGCAGAAAGGCAGAAATTTCTAATATTTTGGTACAAAATTGCAGAAATTTTTCTTATTTTAGGGCAAAAAGGCAGAAATTCCTAATATTTTGGGGCAAAAATGCAGAAATTCCTCTTATTTTTAGGTAAAAAGGCTGAAATTCCCCTTATTTGGGGGCAAAAAGGCAGAAATTTCCCTTATTTTGAGGCAAAATTGCAGAAATTTCACTTATTTCAGAGAACAAAAGCAGAAATTTTATTTTGGGGCAAAAAGGCAGAAATTTCTTTTATTTTGGTACAAAATTGCAGAAATGTTTCTTATTTTGGGGCAAAAAGGCAGAAATCTACCATATTTTGGGGCAAAATCAGAAATTTCCCTTATTTTGAGGTAAAAACGCTGAAATTCCCCTTATTTGGGGGCAAAAAGGCAGAAATTTCCCTTATTTTGAGGCAAAATTGCAGAAATTTCACTTATTTCAGAATAATAAGTCAGAAATTTTCCTTATTTTGGGGCAAAAAACAGAAATTCTTTTTGTTTTAAAGGAAAAAGACTGATATTCCACTTATTTAGAGGCTAAAAAGCAGAAATTCTTATTATTTTGGAGCAAAAATGAAGAAATTTTCCTTTTTTTGTGGAAAAAGGTATGCATTCCTCTAATTTTCGGGCAAAAAGCAGAAATTCCCCGTATTTTGGAGCAAAATTGCAGAAATTCCCCTAATTGTGGGGCAAAAAGGCAGAAATTCCCTATATGTTGGAGCAAAAAGACAGAAATTCTCCTTATTTTGTGGCAAACCTCAGAAATTCCACTTATTTTGGGGCAAAATTCCAGAAATTTCCCTTATTTTGGGGCAAAATTGCAGAAATTTCACTTATTTTGGGGCGAAATTGCAGAAATTTCACTTTTTTCATGGAAAAAAAGGCAGAAATTTTCCTTATTTTGGGGCAAAAAGGCAGAAATTTTTAATATTTTGTGGCAAAAATTCAGAAATTCCTCTTATTTTGAGGTAAAAAGGCTGAAATTCCCCTTATTTTGGGGCAAAAAGGCATAAATTTCCCTTATTTTGGGTCAAAATTGCAGAAATTTCACTTATTTCAGAGAAAAAAACAAAAATCTTTTTTATTTTTGGCAAAATGCAGAAATTCCCATTATTTTGGGGCAAAAAGGCAGAAATTCACCTTATTTTGGGGTAAAATTGAAGACATGTCACATATTTCAGGGCATAAAGGCAGAAATTGCCCTTATTTGGGGGCAAAAAGGCAGAAATTCCCCTTATTTTGGGGTAAAATTGCAGAAATTACCCTTGTTTGGGGGCAAAAAGGCAGAAAATCCCCTTAATTTCGGGCAAAAAGGCAGAAATTCCCTGTATTTTGGAGCAAAATTGCAGAAATTCTCCTAATATTGGGGCAAAAATGCAGAAATTCCCTTTATTTGGGGCAAATTGGCAGAAGTTCCCCTTATTTTCAGGAAAAGAGGCAGAAATTCCCATTATTTTGAAGCAAAATTGCAGAAACTCACCTAATTTTGGGGCAAAAAGGCAGAAATTCCCTTTATTTTGGGGCAAAAATACAGAAATTCTCCTTATATCTGGGCAAAAATCAGAAATTTCCCTTATTTTGGAGCAAAATTTTAGAAATTTCTTTTATTTTGGTACAGAATTGGAGAAATTTTTCTTATTCTGTGGCAAAAAGGCAGAAATTTCTTTTATTTTGGTGCAAAATTGCAGAAATTTTTCTTATTTTGGGGCAAAAAGGCATAAATTTCCCATATTTTGGGGCAAAAATGTAGAAATTTTCTTTATTTTGAGGTAAAAAGGCTGAAATTTCCCTTATTTGGGGGCAAAAAGGCAGAAATTTCTCTTATTTTGGGGCAAAATTGCAGAAATTTCACTTATTTCAGAAAAAAAGGAAAAATTTTCTTATTTGGGGGCAAAAAGGCAGAAATTTCTTTTATTTTGGTGCAAAATTACAGAAATTTTCTTTATTTTGGGGCAAAAAAGACAGAAATTCCCTTTGTTTTGGGGGAAAAAGACAAAAATTCCACTTATTTAGAGGCAAAAAAGCAGAAATTCCTCTTATTTTGGAGCAAAATTGCAGAAATTCCCCTAATTTTGGGGCAAAAAGGCAGATATTCCCTATATGTTGGGGCAAAAAGACAGAAATTCTCTTTATTTTTGGGGCAAAACTCAGAAATTCCATTTATTTTGGGGCAAAATCCAGAAATTTCTCTTATTTTGGGGCAAAATTCCAGAAATTTCTCTTATTTTGGGGCAAAATTGCAGAAATTCCCCTTATTTGGGGGCAAAAAAAAGAAATTTCACTTATTTTGGGGCAAAAACTCAGAAATTCCACACTTTTTTGGTCAAAATTCCAGAAATTTCCCTTATTTTGGGGCAAAATTCCAGAAATTTCTCTTATTTTGGGGAAAAATTGCAGAAATTTCACTTATTTAGGGGCAAAATTGCAGAAATTTCACTTATTTCATGGTAAAAAGGCAGAAATTATCCTTATTTTGATGCAAAAATGCAGAAATTCCAAATATTTTGTGGCAAAAATCAAGAAATTCCCTTTATTTTGAGGTAAAAAGGCAGAAATTCCCCTTATTTGGGGGCAAAAAAAGAAATTTCACTTATTTTGGGGCAAAAACTCAGAAATTCCACACTTTTTTGGTCAAAATTCCAGAAATTTCCCTTATTTTGGGGCAAAATTGCAGAAATTTCACTTATTTTGGTGCAAAATTGCAGAAATTTAACTTATTTCAGAAAAAAATTCAGAAATTTTCCTATTTTTGTGCAAAAAGGCAGAATTATCTTTTATTTTGGTACAAAATTGCAGAAATTTTTCTTATTTTGGGGCAAAAAGGCAGAAATTTCACTTATTTTGGGGCAAAATTGCAGTAATTTCACTTATTTTGGGGCAAAATTGCAGAAATTCCAAATATTTTGTGGCAAAAATGCAGAAATTCCCCTTATTTTAAGGTAAAAAGGCAGAAATTCCCATTATTTGGGGGTAAAAAACAGAAATTTCCCTTATTTTGAGGCAAAATTGCAGAAATTTCACTTATTTCAGGGTAATAAGTCAGAAATTTTTCTTACTTTGGGGCAAAAAACAGAAATTCCCTTTGTTTTGGGGGAAAAAGACAGAAATTCCACTTATTTAGAGGCAAAAAAGCAGAAATTCTTCATTATTGGAGCAAAAATGAAGAAATTTATCTTTTTTTGTGGCAAAAGGTATACATTCCGCTTATTTTCGGGCTAAAAAGCAGAAATTCCCCGTATTTTGTATCAAAATTGCAGAAATTCCCCTTATTTTGGAGCAAAAATAAAGAAATTTCCCTTTTTTATGGCAAAAAGGTATGCATTCTTCTTATTTTCGGGCAAAAAGGCAGAAATTCCCCGTATTTTGGAGCAAAATTGCAGAAATTCCCCTAATTGTGGGGCAAAAAGGCAGAAATTCCCTATATGTTGGGGCAAAAAGACAGAAATTCTCCTTATTTTGGGGCAAAACTCAGAAATTCCACTTATTTTGGGGCAAAATTCCAGAAATTTCCCTTATTTTGGGGCAAAATTGCAGAAATTTCACTTATTTTGGGGCAAAATTGCAGAAATTTCACTTATTTCAGAAAAAAAAGCAGAATTTATTTATTTTGGTGCAAAAAGGCAGAAATTTCTTTTATTTTGGTACAAAATTGCAGAAATTTTTTTTATTTTGGGGCAAAAAGGCAGAAATCTCTCATATTTTGTGGCAAAAATGCAGAAATTTCTCTTATTTTGAGGTAAAAAGGCTGAAATTCCCCTTATTTGGGGGCAAAAAGGCAGAAATTTCCCTTATTTTGGTGCAAAATTGCATAAATTTCACTTATTTCAGGGTAATAAGTCAGAAATTTTCCTTATTTTGGGGCAAAAAACACAGAAATTCCCTTTGTTTTGGGGGAAAAAGACAGAAATTCCACTTTTTTAGAGGCAAAAAAGCAGAAATTCCTTTTATTTTGGAGTAAAAATGAAGAAATTTCCCTTTTTTGTGGCAAAATGTATACATTCCACTTATTTTTGGGCTAAAAAGCAGAAATTACCCGTATTTTGAGGCAAAATTGCAGAAATTCCCCTAATTGTGGGGCAAAAGGCAGAAATTCCCTATATATTGGGGAAAAAGACAGAAATTCTCCTTATTTTGGGGGAAAACTCAGAAATTCCACTTATTTTGCGGCAAAATTCCAGAAATTTCCCTTATTTTGGGGCAAAATTGCAGAAATTTCACTTATTTTGGGGCAAAATTGCAGAAATTTCACTTATTTCATTGTAATAAGTCAGAAATTTTCGTTATTTTGGGGCAAAAAAGACAGAAATTCCCTTTGTTTTGGGGGAAAAAGACAGAAATTCCACTTTTTTAGAGGCAAAAAAGCAGAAATTCCTATTATTTTGGAGTAAAAATGAAGAAATTTCCCTTTTTTGTGGCCAAAGGTATACATTCCACTTATTTTTGGGCTAAAAAGCAGAAATTACCCGTATTTTGGAGCAAGATATCAGAAATTCCCCTAATTGTGGGGCAAAAAGGCAGAAATTCTCTATATGTTAAGGCAAAAAGACAGAAATTCTCCTTATTTTGGGGCAAAACTCAGAAATTCCACTTATTTTGGGGCAAAATTCCAGAAATTTCCCTTATTTTGGGGCAAAATTGCAGAAATTTCACTTATTTGGGGCATAATTGCAGAAATTTCACTTATTTCATAGTAAAAAGGCAGAAATTATCCTTATTTTGGGGCAAAAATGCAGAAATTCCAAATATTTTGTAGCAAAAATGCAGAAATTCCCCTTATATTGAGGTAAAAAGGCAGAAATTCCCCTTATTTGTGGGCAAAAAACAGAAATTTCCCTTATTTTGGGGCAAAATTGCAGAAATTTCACTTATTTCAGAGTAATAAGTCAGAAATTTTCCTTATTTTGGGGCCAAAAAGACAGAAATTTCCTTTGTTTTGGGGTGAAAAAGATAGAAATTCCACTTATTTAGAGGCAAAAAAGCAGAAATTCCTCTTATTTTGGAGCAAAAATGAAGAAATTTCCTTTTTTTATGGCAAAAAGGTATGCATTCTTCTTATTTTCGGACAAAAAGGCAGAAATTCCCAGTATTTTGGAGCAAAATTGCAGAAATTCCCCTAATTATGGGGCAAAAAAGCAGAAATTCCCTATATGTTAGGGCAAAAAGAAACAAATTCTCCTTATTTTGGGTCAAAACTCAGAAATTCCACTGATATTAGGGCAAAATTCCAGAAATTTCCCTTATTTTGGGGCAAAATTGCAGAAATTTCACTTATTTTGGGGCAAAATTGCAGAAATTTCACTTATTTCAGAAAAAAAAGAAGAAATTTTCTTATTTTGGTGCAAAAAGGCGGAAATTTCTTTTATTTTGGTACAAAATTGCAGAAATTTTTCTTATTTGGGGGCAAAAAGGCAGAAAACTCCCATATTTTTGGGCAAAAATGCAGAAATTCTGCTTATTTTGAGGTAAAAAGGTAGAAATTTCCCTTATTTGGGGGCAAAATGCAGAAATTTCCATTATTTTGTTGCAAAATTGCAGGAATTTCACTTATTTCAGTGTAATAAGTCAGAAATTTTCGTTATTTTGGGGCAAAAAAGACAGAAATTCCCTTTGTTTTGGGGGAAAAAAACAGAAATTCCACTTTTTTAGCGGTAAAAAAGCAGAAATTCATTTTATTTTGGAGTAAAAATGAAGAAATTTCTTTTTTTTTTGTGGCAAAAGGTATACATTCCCCTTATTTTCAGGCTAAAAAGAAGAAATTCCCCGTATTTTGGAGCAAAATTGCAGAAATTCCCCTAATTGTGGGGCAAAAAGGCAGAAATTTCCTTTATGTTAGGGCAAAAAGACAGAAATTCTCCTTATTTTGGGGAAAATTCTCTAATTCCACTTATTTTGGGGCAAAATTCCAGAAATTTCCGTTATTTTGGGGCAAAATTGCAGAAATTTCACTTATTTTGGGGCAAAATTGCAGAAATTTCACTTATTTCAAGGTAATAAGTCAGAAATTTGCCTTATTTTGGCACCAAAAGGACAGAAATTCCATTTGTTTTGGGGGAAAAAGACAGAAATTTCACTTATTTAGAGGCAAAAAAGCAGAAATTCCCCTTATTTTGGAGCAAAAATGAAGAAATTTCCCTTTTTTATGGCAAAAAGGTATGCATTCTTCTTATTTTCGGGCAAAAAGGCAGAAATTCCCCGTATTTTGGAGAAAATTGCAGAAATTCCCTTAATTGTGGAACTAAAAGGCAGAAATTCCCTATATGTTGGGGCAAAAAGACAGAAATTCTTTTTATTTTTGGGCAAAACTCAGAAATTCCACTTATTTTCGGGCAAAATTCCAGAAATTTCCCTTATTTTCGGGCAAAAGGGCAGAAATTTCCCTTATTTTGAGGCAAAATTGCAGAAATTTCACTTATTTCAGTGTAATAAGTCAGAAATTTTCGTTATTTTGGGGCAAAAAAGAGAGAAATTCCCTTTGTTTTGGGGGAAAAAGACAGAAATTCCACTTTTTTAGAGGCAAAAAAGCAGATATTCCTTTTACTTTGGAGTAAAAATGAACAAATTTCCCTTTTTTGTGGCAAAAGGTATATATTCCACTTATTTTTGGGCTAAAAAGCAGAAATTACCCGTATTTTGGAGCAAAATTGCAGAAATTTCCCTAATTGTGGGGCAAAAAGGCAGAAATTCCCTATATGTTGGGGCAAAAAGACAGAAATTCTCCTTATTTTGGGGCAAAACTCAGAAATTCCACTTATTTTGGGGGCAAAATTCCAGAAATTTCCCTTATTTTGGGGCAAAATTGCAGAAATTTCACTTATTTCATGGTAAAAAGGCAGAAATTATCCTTATTTTGATGCAAAAATGCAGAAATTCCAAATATTTTGTGGCAAAAATCAAGAAATTCCCTTTATTTTGAGGTAAAAAGGCAGAAATTCCCCTTATTTGGGGGCAAAAAAAAGAAATTTCACTTATTTTGGGGCAAAAACTCAGAAATTCCACACTTTTTTGGTCAAAATTCCAGAAATTTCCCTTATTTTGGGGCAAAATTGCAGAAATTTCACTTATTTTGGTGCAAAATTGCAGAAATTTAACTTATTTCAGAAAAAAATTCAGAAATTTTCCTATTTTTGTGCAAAAAGGCAGAATTATCTTTTATTTTGGTACAAAATTGCAGAAATTTTTCTTATTTTGGGGCAAAAAGGCAGAAATTTCACTTATTTTGGGGCAAAATTGCAGTAATTTCACTTATTTTGGGGCAAAATTGCAGAAATTCCAAATATTTTGTGGCAAAAATGCAGAAATTCCCCTTATTTTAAGGTAAAAAGGCAGAAATTCCCATTATTTGTGGGTAAAAAACAGAAATTTCCCTTATTTTGAGGCAAAATTGCAGAAATTTCACTTATTTCAGGGTAATAAGTCAGAAATTTTTCTTACTTTGGGGCAAAAAACAGAAATTCCCTTTGTTTTGGGGGAAAAAGACAGAAATTCCACTTATTTAGAGGCAAAAAAGCAGAAATTCTTCATTATTGGAGCAAAAATGAAGAAATTTATCTTTTTTTGTGGCAAAAGGTATACATTCCGCTTATTTTCGGGCTAAAAAGCAGAAATTCCCCGTATTTTGTATCAAAATTGCAGAAATTCCCCTTATTTTGGAGCAAAAATAAAGAAATTTCCCTTTTTTATGGCAAAAAGGTATGCATTCTTCTTATTTTCGGGCAAAAAGGCAGAAATTCCCCGTATTTTGGAGCAAAATTGCAGAAATTCCCCTAATTGTGGGGCAAAAAGGCAGAAATTCCCTATATGTTGGGGCAAAAAGACAGAAATTCTCCTTATTTTGGGGCAAAACTCAGAAATTCCACTTATTTTGGGGCAAAATTCCAGAAATTTCCCTTATTTTGGGGCAAAATTGCAGAAATTTCACTTATTTTGGGGCAAAATTGCAGAAATTTCACTTATTTCAGAAAAAAAAGCAGAATTTATTTATTTTGGTGCAAAAAGGCAGAAATTTCTTTTATTTTGGTAAAAAATTGCAGAAATTTTTTTTATTTTGGGGCAAAAAGGCAGAAATCTCTCATATTTTGTGGCAAAAATGCAGAAATTTCTCTTATTTTGAGGTAAAAAGGCTGAAATTCCCCTTATTTGGGGGCAAAAAGGCAGAAATTTCCCTTATTTTGGTGCAAAATTGCATAAATTTCACTTATTTCAGGGTAATAAGTCAGAAATTTTCCTTATTTTGGGGCAAAAAACACAGAAATTCCCTTTGTTTTGGGGGAAAAAGACAGAAATTCCACTTTTTTAGAGGCAAAAAAGCAGAAATTCCTTTTATTTTGGAGTAAAAATGAAGAAATTTCCCTTTTTTGTGGCAAAATGTATACATTCCACTTATTTTTGGGCTAAAAAGCAGAAATTACCCGTATTTTGAGGCAAAATTGCAGAAATTCCCCTAATTGTGGGGCAAAAGGCAGAAATTCCCTATATATTGGGGAAAAAGACAGAAATTCTCCTTATTTTGGGGGAAAACTCAGAAATTCCACTTATTTTGCGGCAAAATTCCAGAAATTTCCCTTATTTTGGGGCAAAATTGCAGAAATTTCACTTATTTTGGGGCAAAATTGCAGAAATTTCACTTATTTCATTGTAATAAGTCAGAAATTTTCGTTATTTTGGGGCAAAAAAGACAGAAATTCCCTTTGTTTTGGGGGAAAAAGACAGAAATTCCACTTTTTTAGAGGCAAAAAAGCAGAAATTCCTATTATTTTGGAGTAAAAATGAAGAAATTTCCCTTTTTTGTGGCCAAAGGTATACATTCCACTTATTTTTGGGCTAAAAAGCAGAAATTACCCGTATTTTGGAGCAAGATATCAGAAATTCCCCTAATTGTGGGGCAAAAAGGCAGAAATTCTCTATATGTTAAGGCAAAAAGACAGAAATTCTCCTTATTTTGGGGCAAAACTCAGAAATTCCACTTATTTTGGGGCAAAATTCCAGAAATTTCCCTTATTTTGGGGCAAAATTGCAGAAATTTCACTTATTTGGGGCATAATTGCAGAAATTTCACTTATTTCATAGTAAAAAGGCAGAAATTATCCTTATTTTGGGGCAAAAATGCAGAAATTCCAAATATTTTGTAGCAAAAATGCAGAAATTCCCCTTATATTGAGGTAAAAAGGCAGAAATTCCCCTTATTTGTGGGCAAAAAACAGAAATTTCCCTTATTTTGGGGCAAAATTGCAGAAATTTCACTTATTTCAGAGTAATAAGTCAGAAATTTTCCTTATTTTGGGGCCAAAAAGACAGAAATTTCCTTTGTTTTGGGGTGAAAAAGATAGAAATTCCACTTATTTAGAGGCAAAAAAGCAGAAATTCCTCTTATTTTGGAGCAAAAATGAAGAAATTTCCTTTTTTTATGGCAAAAAGGTATGCATTCTTCTTATTTTCGGACAAAAAGGCAGAAATTCCCAGTATTTTGGAGCAAAATTGCAGAAATTCCCCTAATTATGGGGCAAAAAGGCAGAAATTCCCTATATGTTAGGGCAAAAAGAAACAAATTCTCCTTATTTTGGGTCAAAACTCAGAAATTCCACTGATATTAGGGCAAAATTCCAGAAATTTCCCTTATTTTGGGGCAAAATTGCAGAAATTTCACTTATTTTGGGGCAAAATTGCAGAAATTTCACTTATTTCAGAAAAAAAAGAAGAAATTTTCTTATTTTAATGCAAAAAGGCGGAAATTTCTTTTATTTTGGTACAAAATTGCAGAAATTTTTCTTATTTGGGGGCAAAAAGGCAGAAAACTCCCATATTTTTGGGCAAAAATGCAGAAATTCTGCTTATTTTGAGGTAAAAAGGTAGAAATTTCCCTTATTTGGGGGCAAAATGCAGAAATTTCCATTATTTTGTTGCAAAATTGCAGGAATTTCACTTATTTCAGTGTAATAAGTCAGAAATTTTCGTTATTTTGGGGCAAAAAAGACAGAAATTCCCTTTGTTTTGGGGGAAAAAAACAGAAATTCCACTTTTTTAGCGGTAAAAAAGCAGAAATTCATTTTATTTTGAAGTAAAAATGAAGAAATTTCTTTTTTTTTTTGTGGCAAAAGGTATACATTCCCCTTATTTTCAGGCTAAAAAGAAGAAATTCCCCGTATTTTGGAGCAAAATTGCAGAAATTCCCCTAATTGTGGGGCAAAAAGGCAGAAATTTCCTTTATGTTAGGGCAAAAAGACAGAAATTCTCCTTATTTTGGGGAAAATTCTCAGAAATTCCACTTATTTTGGGGCAAAATTCCAGAAATTTCCGTTATTTTGGGGCAAAATTGCAGAAATTTCACTTATTTTGGGGCAAAATTGCAGAAATTTCACTTATTTCAAGGTAATAAGTCAGAAATTTTCCTTATTTTGGCACCAAAAGGACAGAAATTCCCTTTGTTTTGGGGGAAAAAGACAGAAATTTCACTTATTTAGAGGCAAAAAAGCAGAAATTCCCCTTATTTTGGAGCAAAAATGAAGAAATTTCCCTTTTTTATGGCAAAAAGGTATGCATTCTTCTTATTTTCGGGCAAAAAGGCAGAAATTCCCCGTATTTTGGAGAAAATTGCAGAAATTCCCTTAATTGTGGAACAAAAAGGCAGAAATTCCCTATATGTTGGGGCAAAAAGACAGAAATTCTTTTTATTTTTGGGCAAAACTCAGAAATTCCACTTATTTTCGGGCAAAATTCCAGAAATTTCCCTTATTTTCGGGCAAAAGGGCAGAAATTTCCCTTATTTTGAGGCAAAATTGCAGAAATTTCACTTATTTCAGTGTAATAAGTCAGAAATTTTCGTTATTTTGGGGCAAAAAAGAGAGAAATTCCCTTTGTTTTGGGGGAAAAAGACAGAAATTCCACTTTTTTAGAGGCAAAAAAGCAGATATTCCTTTTACTTTGGAGTAAAAATGAACAAATTTCCCTTTTTTGTGGCAAAAGGTATATATTCCACTTATTTTTGGGCTAAAAAGCAGAAATTACCCGTATTTTGGAGCAAAATTGCAGAAATTTCCCTAATTGTGGGGCAAAAAGGCAGAAATTCCCTATATGTTGGGGCAAAAAGACAGAAATTCTCCTTATTTTGGGGCAAAACTCAGAAATTCCACTTATTTTGGGGGCAAAATTCCAGAAATTTCCCTTATTTTGGGGCAAAATTGCAGAAATTTCACTTATTTTGTGGCAAAATTGCAGAAATTTCACTTATTTCAAGGTAAAAAGGCAGAAATTATCCTTATTTTGGGGGCAAAAATGCAGAAATTCCAAATATTTTGTGGCAAAAATGCAGAAATTCCCCTTATTTTGAGGTAAAAAGGCTGAAATTCCCCTTATTTGGGGGCAAAAAAGAAGAATTTCTTATTTTGGGGCAAAATTGCAGAAATTTTACTTATTTCAGAGTAATAAGTCAGAAATTTTCCTTATTTTGCGGCAAAAAAAACAGAAATTCCACTTATTTAGAGGCAAAAAAGCAGAAATTCCGCTTATTTTGGAGCAAAAATTAAGAAATTTTCCTTTTTTATGGCAAAAAGGTATGCATTCTTCTTGTTTTCGGTCAAAAAGGCAGAAATTCCCCGTTTTTTGGAGCAAAATTGCAGAAATTCCCCTAATTTGGGGGCAAAAAGGCAGAAATTCCCTATATGTTGGGGCAATAAGACAGAAATTCTCCTTATTTTGGGGCAAAATTCAGAAATTCCATTTCTTTTGGTGCAAAATTCCCAAAATTTCCCTTATTTTGGGGCAAAATTGCAGAAATTTTACTTATTTAGGGGCAAAATTGCAGAAATTTCACTTTTTTCAGGGAAAAAAGTCCGAAATTTTCCATTTTTGGGAGCAAAAAGGCAGAAATTCCTAATATTTTGTGTCAAAAATGCAGAAATTTCCCTTATTTTGAGGTAAAAAGGCTGAAATTCCCCTTATTTGAGGGCAAAAATGCAGAAATTTCTCTTATACTGGGGCAAAATTGCAGAAATTTCACTTATTTCAGGGTAATAAATCAGAAATTTTCCTTATTTTGGGGCAAAAAATACAGAAATTCCATTTGTATGGGGGGAAAAAGACAGAAATTCCATTTATTTAGAGTCAAAAAAGCAGAAATTCCCCTTATTTTGGGGCAAAATTGCAGAAATTTCACTTATTTCAGAGAAAAAGCACAGAAATTTCTCTTATTTTGGGGAAAAAGGCAGAAATTTCTTTTATTTTGGTACAAAATTGCAGAAATTTTCTTTATTTTGGGGAAAATGCTGAAATTCCCCTCATTTTGAGGCAAAAAGGCAGAAATTCCCTTTCTTTTGTGGCAAAAAGGCAGAAATTCCTCTTATTTTGCGGCAAAAATGAAGAAATTTCCCTTTTTTGTGGCAAAAGGTATACATTCCCCTTATTTTCGGGCAAAAAGGCAGAAATTCCCCATATTTTGGAGCACAATTGCAGAAAATCCCCAAATTGTGGGGCAAATAGGCAGAAATTCCCTATATGTTGGGGCAAAAAGACAAAAATTCTCCTTATTTTGGGACAAAACTCAGAATTTCCACTTATTTTGGGGCAAAATTCCAGAAATTTCCCTTATTTTGGGGAAAAATTGCAGAAATTTCACTTATTTTGGGGCAAAATTGCAGAAATTTCACTTATTTCAGGTAAAAATGGCAGAAATTTTTCTTATTTTGGGGCAAAATGGCAGAAATTCCTAATATTTTTTGGCAAAAATGTAGAAATTCCCCTTATTTTGAGGTAAAAAGGCTGAAATTCCCCTTATTTGGGTGCAAAAAGGCAGAAATTTATCTTATTTTGGGGCAAAATTGCAGACATTTCACTTATTTCAGGGTAATAAGTCAGAAATTTTCCTTATTTTGGGGCAAAAAAGACAGAAATTCCCCTAATTGTGGGGCAAAAAGGCAGAAATTCCCTATATGTTGGGGCAAAAAGACAGAAATTCTCCTTATTTTGGGGCAAAACTCAAAAATTCCACTTATTTTGGGGCAAAATTGCAGGAATTTACATTATTTTGAGGCAAAATTGCAGAAATTTTCCTTATTTGGGGCAAAATTGCAGAAATTTCACTTATTTTCAGGTAAAAAGACTGAAATATCCTTTATTTTGGGGCAAAAAGGAAGAAATTCCCCTTATTTTGGGGCAAAATTGCAGAAATTTTTCTTATTTTGGGGCAAAAAGGCTGAAATTCTTCTTATTTTGAGGTAAAATGCTGAAATTCCCCATATTTTGGGGCAAAAGGCAAAAATTCTTCTTATTTTGGGGCAAAAAGGCACAAATTTCCCTTATTTTCGGGCAAAATTGCAGAAATTTCATTTATTTCAGGGCAAAAATTCAGAAATTCCTTTTATTTTGGGGCAAAGAGCAGAAATTTCTTTTATTATGGTACAAAATTGAAGAAATTTTTCTTATTTTGAAACAAAAAGGCAGAAAATTCCCCTTATTTTGAGGCAAAAGGCAGAAACTATTCTTACTTTGTGGTAAAATGCAGAAATTCCCTTTATTTTGGGGCTAGAAAGCAGAAATTCCCCATATTTTGAAGCAAAATTGCAGAAATTCTCATAATTTTCGGGCAAAAGGCAAAAATTCTCCTTATTTTGGGGCAAAAAGACAGAAAATCTCCTTTTTTGGGAGCAAACAGTCAGAAATTCCCCTTATTTTGGGGCAAAATTGCAGAAATTTCCTTTACATTGGGGCAAAATTGCAGAAATTTACATATTTTGGGGCAAAATTGCAGAAATTTCACTTATTTCAGGGAAAAAAGGCGAAAATTTTTTTGGGGGGGCAAAAAGGCAGGAATTTTTTTTATTTTGGTACAAAATTGCAGAAATTTTTCTTATTTTGGGGCAAAAAGTCAGAAATTCCTCATATTTTGGGGCAAAAAGGCAGAAATTCCCCTTATTTTGAGGTAAAAAGGCTGAAATTCCCCTTATTTTGGGGCAAAAAGACAGAAATTTCGTTTATTTTGGGGAAAAGGCAGAAATTGCACTTATTTTGAGTCAAAAAGGTGGAAAATCCCCTTATTTTGGGGCAAAAATGAAGAAATTTGCTTTTTTTATGGCAAAAAGGTATACATTCCCTTTATTTTTGGGCAAAATGGCACAAATTCCCCGTATTTTGGAGCAACATTGCAGAAAATCCCCTAATTTTTGGGCAAAAAGGCAGAAATTCCCTATATGTTGGGGCAAAAAGACAGAAATTCTCATTATTTTGGGGCAAAACTCAGAAATTCCACTTATTTTTGCGCAAAATTCCAGAAATTTCCCTTATTTTGAAGCAAAATTGCAGAAATTTCACTTATTTTGTGGCAAAATTGCAAAAATTTCACTTATGTCAGAAAAAAAAGCAGAAATTTTCTTATTTTGGTGCAAAAAGGCAGAAATTTCTAATATTTTGGTACAAAATTGCAGAAATTTTTCTTATTTTAGGGCAAAAAGGCAGAAATTCCTAATATTTTGGGGCAAAAATGCAGAAATTCCTCTTATTTTTAGGTAAAAAGGCTGAAATTCCCCTTATTTGGGGGCAAAAAGGCAGAAATTTCCCTTATTTTGAGGCAAAATTGCAGAAATTTCACTTATTTCAGAATAATAAGTCAGAAATTTTCCTTATTTGGGGGCAAAAAACAGAAATTCTTTTTGTTTTAAAGGAAAAAGACTGATATTCCACTTATTTAGAGGCTAAAAAGCAGAAATTCTTATTATTTTGGAGCAAAAATGAAGAAATTTTCCTTTTTTTGTGGAAAAAGGTATGCATTCCTCTAATTTTCGGGCTAAAAAGCAGAAATTCCCCGTATTTTGGAGCAAAATTGCAGAAATTCCCCTAATTGTGGGGCAAAAAGGCAGAAATTCCCTATATGTTGGAGCAAAAAGACAGAAATTCTCCTTATTTTGTGGCAAACCTCAGAAATTCCACTTATTTTGGGGCAAAATTCCAGAAATTTCCCTTATTTTGGGGCAAAATTGCAGAAATTTCACTTATTTTGGGGCGAAATTGCAGAAATTTCACTTTTTTCATGGAAAAAAAGGCAGAAATTTTCCTTATTTTGGGGCAAAAAGGCAGAAATTTTTAATATTTTGTGGCAAAAATTCAGAAATTCCTCTTATTTTGAGGTAAAAAGGCTGAAATTCCCCTTATTTGGGGGCAAAAAGGCATAAATTTCCCTTATTTTGTGTCAAAATTGCAGAAATTTCACTTATTTCAGAGAAAAAAACAAAAATCTTTTTTATTTTTGGCAAAATGCAGAAATTCCCATTATTTTGGGGCAAAAAGGCAGAAATTCACCTTATTTTGGGGTAAAATTGAAGACATGTCACATATTTCAGGGCATAAAGGCAGAAATTGCCCTTATTTCGGGGCAAAAAGGCAGAAATTCCCCTTATTTTGGGATAAAATTGCAGAAATTACCCTTGTTTGGGGGCAAAAAGGCAGAAAATCCCCTTAATTTCGGGCAAAAAGGCAGAAATTCCCTGTATTTTGGAGCAAAATTGCAGAAATTCTCCTAATATTGGGGCAAAAATGCTGAAATTCCCTTTATTTGGGGCAAATTGGCAGAAGTTCCCCTTATTTTCAGGAAAAGAGGCAGAAATTCCCATTATTTTGAAGCAAAATTGCAGAAACTCACCTAATTTTGGGGCAAAAAGGCAGAAATTCCCTTTATTTTGGGGCAAAAATACAGAAATTCTCCTTATATCTGGGCAAAAATCAGAAATTTCCCTTATTTTGGAGCAAAATTTTAGAAATTTCTTTTATTTTGGTACAGAATTGGAGAAATTTTTCTTATTCTGTGGCAAAAAGGCAGAAATTTCTTTTATTTTGGTGCAAAATTGCAGAAATTTTTCTTATTTTGGGGCAAAAAGGCATAAATTTCCCATATTTTGGGGCAAAAATGTAGAAATTTTCTTTATTTTGAGGTAAAAAGGCTGAAATTTCCCTTATTTGGGGGCAAAAAGGCAGAAATTTCTCTTATTTTGGGGCAAAATTGCAGAAATTTCACTTATTTCAGAAAAAAAGGAAAAATTTTCTTATTTGGGGGCAAAAAGGCAGAAATTTCTTTTATTTTGGTGCAAAATTACAGAAATTTTCTTTATTTTGGGGCAAAAAAGACAGAAATTCCCTTTGTTTTGGGGGAAAAAGACAGAAATTCCACTTATTTAGAGGCAAAAAAGCAGAAATTCCTCTTATTTTGGAGCAAAATTGCAGAAATTCCCCTTATTTTGGGGCAAAAAGGCAGATATTCCCTATATGTTGGGGCAAAAAGACAGAAATTCTCTTTATTTTTGGGGCAAAACTCAGAAATTCCATTTATTTTGGGGCAAAATTCCAGAAATTTCTCTTATTTTGGGGCAAAATTCCAGAAATTTCTCTTATTTTGGGGCAAAATTGCAGAAATTCCCCTCATTTGGGGGCAAAAAAAAAAATTTCACTTATTTTGGGGCAAAAACTCAGAAATTCCACACTTTTTTGGTCAAAATTCCAGAAATTTCCCTTATTTTGGGGCAAAATTCCAGAAATTTCTCTTATTTTGGGGCAAAATTGCAGAAATTTCACTTATTTTGGGGCAAAATTGCAGAAATTTCACTTATTTCATGGTAAAAAGGCAGAAATTATCCTTATTTTGATGCAAAAATGCAGAAATTCCAAATATTTTGTGGCAAAAATGAAGAAATTCCCTTTATTTTGAGGTAAAAAGGCAGAAATTCCCCTTATTTGGGGGCAAAAAAAAGAAATTTCACTTATTTTGGGGCAAAAACTCAGAAATTCCACACTTTTTTGGTCAAAATTCCAGAAATTTCCCTTATTTTGGGGCAAAATTGCAGAAATTTCACTTATTTTGGTGCAAAATTGCAGAAATTTAACTTATTTCAGAAAAAAATTCAGAAATTTTCCTATTTTTGTGCAAAAAGGCAGAATTATCTTTTATTTTGGTACACAATTGCAGAAATTTTTCTTATTTTGGGGCAAAAAGGCAGAAATTTCACTTATTTTGGGGCAAAATTGCAGTAATTTCACTTATTTTGGGGCAAAATTGCAGAAATTCCAAATATTTTGTGGCAAAAATGCAGAAATTCCCCTTATTTTAAGGTAAAAAGGCAGAAATTCCCATTATTTGGGGGTAAAAAACAGAAATTTCCCTTATTTTGGGGCAAAATTGCAGAAATTTCACTTATTTTGGGGCAAAATTGCAGAAATTTCACTTATTTCAGAAAAAAATTCAGAAATTTTCCTATTTTGGTGCAAAAAGGCAGAAATTTCTATTTTGGTACAAAATTGCAGAAATTTTTCTTTTTTTGGGGCAAAAAGGCACAAATCTCCCATATTTTGGGGAAAAAATGCAGAAATTCCTCTTATTTTGAGGTAAAAAGGTAGAAATTTCCCTTATTTGGGGGAAAAAGGCAGAAATTTTCTTTATTTTGAGGCAAAATTGCAGAAATTTCACTTATTTCAGGGTAATAAGTCAGAAATTTTCCTTATTTTGGGGCAAAAAAGACAGAAATTCCCTTTGTTTTGGGGGAAAAAGACAGAAATTCCACTTTTTTAGCGGCAAAAAAGCAGAAATTCATTTTATTTTGGAGTAAAAATGAAGAAATTTCTTATTTTTTGTGGCAAAAGATATACATTCCCCTTATTTTCAGGCTAAAAAGCAGAAATTCCCCGTATTTTGGAGCAAAATTGCAGAAATTCCCCTAATTGTGGGGCAAAAAGGCAGAAATTTCCGATATGTTAGGGCAAAAAGACAGAAATTCTTTTTATTTTGGGGCTAAACTCAGAAATTCCACTTATTTTGGGGCAAAATTCCAGAAATTTCCCTTATTTTGGGGCAAAATTGCAGAAATTTCACTTATTTTGGTGCAAAATTGCAGAAATTTCACTTATTTCAGGGAAAAAAGGCAGAAATTTTCCTTTTTTTGGGGCCAAAAAGACAGAAATTTTCTTTGTTTTGGGGTGAAAAAGATAGAAATTCCACTTATTTAGAAGCAAAAAAGCAGAAATAACTTTTATTTTGGAGTAAAAATGTAGAAATTTCCCTTTTTTATGGCAAAAAGTTATGCATTCTTCTTATTTTCGGGCAAAAAGGCAGAAATTCCCAGTATTTTGGAGCAAAATTGCAGAAATTCCCCTAATTGTGGGGCAAAAAGGCAGAAATTCCCTATATGTTGGGGCAAAAAGAAACAAATTCTCCTTATTTTGGGTCAAAACTCAGAAATTCCACTGATATTGGGGCAAAATTCCAGAAATTTCCCTTATTTTGGGGCAAAATTGCAGATATTTCACTTATTTTGGGGCAAAATTGCAGAAATTTCACTTATTTCAGAAAAAAAAGCAGAAATTTTCTTATTTTGGTGCAAAAAGGCGGAAATTTCTTTTATTTTGGTAAAAAATTGCAGAAATTTTTCTTATTTTGGGGCAAAAAGGCAGAAATCTCCCATATTTTGGGGCAAAAATGAAGAAATTTCTCTTATTTTGAGGTAAAAAGGCTGAAATTCCCATTATTTGGGGGCAAAAAGGCAGAAATTTCCCTTATTTTGAGGCAAAATTGCAGAAATTTCACTTATTTCAGTGTAATAAGTCAGAAATTTTCTTTATTTTGGGGCAAAAAAGACAGAAATTCTTTTTGTTTTGAGGGAAAAAGGCAGAAATTCCACTTTTTTAGCGGCAAAAAAGCAAAAATTCATTTTATTTTGGAGTAAAAATGAAGAAATTTCTTTTTTTTGTGGCAAAAAGTATACATTCCCCTTATTTTCAGGCTAAAAAGCAGAAATTCCCCATATTTTGGAGCAAAATTGCAGAAATTCCCCTAATTGTGGGGCAAAAAGGCAGAAATTGCCTATATGTTGGGGCAAAAAGACAGAAATTCTCCTAATTTTGGGGCAAAACTCAGAAATTCCACTTATTTTGGGGCAAAATACCAGAAATTTCCCTTATTTTGGGGCAAAATTGCAGAAATTTCACTTATTTTGGGGCAAAATTGCAGAAATTTCACTTATTTCAGGGTAATAAGTCAGAAATTTTCCTTATTTTGGAGCAAAAAAACAGAAATTCCCTTTGTTTTGGGGGAAAAAGACAGAAATTCCACTTATTTAGAGGCAAAAAAGCTGAAATTCCCCTTATTTTGGAGCAAAAATGAAGAACTTTCCCTTTTTTATGGCAAAAAGTTATGCATTCTTCTTATTTTCGGGCAAAAAGACAGAAATTCCCCGTATTTTGGAGCAAAAATGCAGAAATTCCCCTAATTGTTGGGCGAAAAGGCAGAAATTCCCTATATGTTAGGGCAAAAAGACAGAAATTCTCCTTATTTTGGGGCAAAACTCAGAAATTCCACTTATTTTAAGGCAAAATTCCAGAAATTTCCTTTATTTGGGAGCAAAATTGCAGAAATTTCTGTTATTTTGGGGCAAAATTGCAGAAATTTCACTTATTTCAGAAAAGAAAGCAGAAATTTTCTTATTTTGGTGCAAAAAGGCAGAAATTTCTTTTATTTTGGTACAAAATTGCAGAAATTTTTCTTATTTTGGGGCAAAAAGGCAGAAATCTCCCATATTTTGGGGCAAAAATGCAGAAATTCCTCTTATTTTGAGGTAAAAAGGATGAAATTCCCCTTATTTGGAGGCAAAAAGGCAGAAATTTTTCTTATTTTGGGGCAAAATTGCAGAAATTTCACTTATTTCAGAGTAGTCAGTCAGAAATTTTTCTTATTTTGGGGCAAAAAAGCAGAAATTCCTTTTATTTTGGAGTAAAAATGAAGAAATTTCTTTTTTGTGGCAAATGGTATACATTCCCCTTATTTTCATGCTAAAAAGCAGAAATTACCCGTATTTTGGAGCAAAATTGCAAAAATTCCGCTAATTGTGGGGCAAAAAGGCAGAAATTCCCTGTAAGTTAGAGCAAAAAAACAGAAAATCTCCTTATTTTGGGGCAAAACTCAGAAATTCCACTTACTTTGGGGCAAAATTCCAAAAATTTCCCTTATTTTGGGCCAAAATTGCAGAAATTTCACTTATTTTGAGGCAAAATTGCATAAATTTCACTTATTTCAGGGTAATAAGTCAGAAATTTTTTTTATTTTGGGGCAAAAAACACAGAAATTCCCTTTGTTTTGGGGGAAAAAGACAGAAATTCCACTTTTTTAGAGGCAAAAAAGCAGAAATTCCTTTTATTTTGGAGTAAAAATGAAGAAATTTCCCTTTTTTGTGGCAAAATGTATACATTCCACTTATTTTTGGGCTAAAAAGCTGAAATTACCCGTATTTTGGAGCAAAATTGCAGAAATTCCCCTAATTGTGGGGCAAAATGCAGAAATTCCCTATATGTTAGGGCAAAAAGACAGAAATTCTCCTTATTTTGGGGCAAAACTCAGAAATTCCACTTATTTTGGGGCAAAATTCCAGAAATTTCCCTTATTTTGTGGCAAAATTGCAGAAATTTCACTTATTTTGGGGCAAAATTGCAGAAATTTCACTTATTTCATGGTAAAAAGGCAGAAATTTTCCTCATTTTGGGGCAAAAATGCAGAGATTCCAAATATTTTGTGGTAAAATTGCAAAAGTTCCCCTTATTTTGAGGTAAAAAGGCAGAAATTCCCCTTATTTGGGGGCAAAAAGCAGAAATTTCCCTTATTCTGGGACAAAATTGCAGAAATTTCACTTATTTCAGGGTAATAAGTCAGAAATTTTCCTTATTTGGAGCAAAAAAGACAGAAATTCCTTTTGTTTTGGGGGAAAAAGTCAGAAATTCCACTTATTTAGAAGCAAAAAAGCAGAAATTCCCCTTATTTTGGAGCAAAAATGAAGAAATTTCCTTTTTTTGTGGCAAAAGGTATGCATTCTTCTTATTTTCAGGCTAAAAAGCAGAAATTCCCCGTATTTTGGAGCAAAATTGCAGAAATTCCCCTAATTGTGGGACAAAAAGGCAGAAATTCCCTATATGTTTGGGCAAAAAGACAGAAATTCTCTTTATTTTAGAGCAAAACTCAGAAATTTCACTTATTTTGACGCAAAATTGCAGAAATTTCACTTATTTCAGAAAAAAAAGCAGAAATTTTCTTAATTTGGAGCAAAAAGTCAGAAATTTCTCATATTTTGGGGCAAAAATGCAGAAATTCCCCTTATTTTGAGGTAAAAAGTCTAAAATTCCCCTTATTTGGTTGCAAAAAGCAGAAATTTCCCTTATTTTGGGGCAAAATTGCAGATATTTCATTTATTTCAGGGTAAGTTGTCAGAAATTTTCCTTATTTTGGGGCAAAAAAGACACAAATTCTCTATGTTTTGGGGGAAAAAGACAGAAATTCCACTTATTTAGAGGCAAAAAAGCAGAAATTCCCCTTATTTTGGAGCGAAAATAAAGAAATTTCCCTTTTTTATGGCAAAAAGGTATGCATTCTTCTTATTTTCGGGCAAAAAGACAGAAATTCCCCGTATTTTTGAGCAAAATTGCAGAAATTCCCCTAATTGTGGGGCAAAAATACAGAAATTCCCTATGTGTTGAGGCAAAAAGACAGAAATTCTACTTATTTTGGGGCAAAACTCAGAAATTCCACTTATTTTGGGGCAAAATTCCAAAAATTTCCCTTATTTTGGGGCAAAATTGCAGAAATTTCACTTATTTTGTGGCAAAATTGCAGAAATTTCACTAATTTCAGGGAAAAAAGACACAAATTTCTTTTATTTTGGTACAAAATTGCAGAAATTTTTTTTATTTTTGGCAAAAAGGCAAAAATTTCCCATATTTTGGGGCAAAAATGCAGAAATTCCCCTTATTTTGAGGTAAAAATGCTGAAATTCCCCTTATTTTGGGGCAAAAAGCAGACATTTCCCTTATTTTGGGCAAAAATTGCAGAAATTTCACTTATTTTGAGTCAAAAAGGCAGAAAATCCAATTATTTTGGGGTAAAAATGAAGAAATTCCCCTTTTTTTTGAGGTAAAAAGGCTGAAATTCCCCTTTTTTGGAGGCAAAAAGGCAGAAATTTCCCGTATTTTGGGGCAAAATTGCAGAAATTTCACTTATTTCAGAATAATAATTCAGAAATTTTTTTTATTTGGGGGGAAAAAAAGACAGAAATTCCCTTTGTTTGGGGGAAAAAACAAAAATTCCACTTATTTAGAGGCAAAAAAGCAGAAATTCCCCTTATTTTGGAGCAAAAATTAAGAAATTTCATTTTTTTATGGCAAAAAGGTATGCACTCTTATTATTTTCGGGCAAAAAGGCAGAAATTCCCCGTATTTTAGAGCAAAATTGCAGAAATTCCCCTAATTGTGGGGCAAAAAGGCATAAATTCCCTACATGTTGGAGCAAAAAGACAGAAATTCATCTTATTTTGGGGCAAAACTCAGAAATTCCACTTATTTTGGGGCACAATTCAGAAATTTCCCTTCTTTTGGGGCAAAATTGCAGAAATTTCACTTATTTTGAGGCAAAATTGCAGAAATTTTACTTATTTCAGAAAAAAAAGCAGAAATTTTCTTATTTTGGGGCAAAAAGGCAGAAATTTTTTTTATTTTGGTACTAAATTGCAGAGATTTTTCTTATTTTGGGGCAAAAAGTCAGAAATTCCCCTTATTTTGGGGCAAAAAGCAGATATTTCCCTTATTTTTGGGGAAAAATTTTAGAAATTTAACTTATTTCAGGGCAAAAAGTCAGAAATTCCGTTAATTTTTGGGGAAAATTCAGAAATTGCACTTATTTTGAGTCAAAAAGGCGGAAAATCCCCTTATTTTGGAGTAAAAATATAGAAATTTCCCTTTTTTATGGCAAATGGTATACATTCTTTTTATTTTCGGGCAAAAAGGCAGAAATTCCCTGTATTTTGGAGCAAAATTGCAGAAATTCCTCTAATTTTGGGGCAAAAACGCAGAACTTCCCCTTATTTTGGGGTAAAACTGCAGAAATTTCACTTATTTCGCGGCAAAATGGCAGAAATTCACTTCATTTTCGGCGAAAAGGGAGAAAATTCCCGTATTTTGGAGAAAAATTGCAGAAATTCACCTAATTTTGGGGTAAAACATGCAGTAATTTTCTTTATTTTAAGGCAAAAAGGCAGAAATTCCCCTTATTTTGTGGCAAAAATCAGAAATTCCCCTTATTTTAGAAAAAATTGCAGAAATTTCCTTTATTATGGGGAAAAATTGCAGATATTTCTTTTATTGTAAGGCAAAATTGCAGAAATTTCATTTATTTCAGAGAAAAAAACAAAAATTTTTTTTTTATTTTAGGGCAAAATGCAGAAATTTCCATTATTTTGGGGCACAAAGACAGAAATTCACCTTCTTTTGGGGTAAAATCTCAAACATTTCACATATTTCAGGGCAAAAAGGCAGAAATTCCCCTTATTTGGGGGTAAAAAGGCAGAAATTCTTCATATTTTGGGTTAAAATTGCAGAAATTTCCCTTTTTGGAGGCAAAAAGGCAGAAAATCCCCTTAATTTCGGGCAAAAAGGCAGAAATTCCCCGTATTTTGGAGCAAAATTGCAGAAATTCCCCTAATTGTGGGGCAAAAAGGCAGAAATTCCCGATATGTTGGGGCAAAAAGACAGAAATTCTCCTTATTTTAGGGCAAAACTCAGAAATTCCATTTATTTTGGGGCAAAATTCCAGAAATTTCCCTTATTTTGGGGCAAAATTGCAGAAATTTCACTTATTTCAGGGCAAAATTCAAAAATTGCTTTTATTTTGGGGCAAAAAGACAGAAATTCCGTTTACTTTTGGGTAAAAAGGCAGAAATTTCACTTATTTTGAGGTAAGAAGGCAGAAATTCCTCTTATTTTGCGGCAAAAATGAAGAAATTTCCCTTTTTTGTGGCAAAAGGTATATATTCCCCTTATTTTCGGGCAAAAAAGCAGAAATTCCCCGTATTTTGGAGCACAATTGCAGAAAATCCCCTAATTGTGGGGCAAAAAGGCAGAAATTCCCATTATTTTGATGGCAAAAAGGCAGGAATTCACCTTATTTTGGGCTAAAATTGCAGAAATTTCACATATTTCAGGGCAAAAAGGCAGAAATTTCCCTTCATTTGGGGCAAAAATGAAGAAATTTCCCTTTTTTATGGCAAAAAGGTATGCATTCCCCTTATTTTCGGCAAAAAGGCAGAAATTCCCTGTATTTTGGAGCAAAATTGCAGAAATTCCCCTAATTGTGGGGCAAAAAGGCAGAAATTCTCTTTATTGTGGGGCAAAACTCAGAAATTCCACTTATTTTGGGGCAAAATTCCAGAAATTTCCCTTATTTTGGGGCAAAATTGCAGAAATTTCACTTATTTTGGGGCAAAATTGCAGAAATTTCACTTATTTCAGGTAAAAATGGCAGAAATTTTTCTTATTTTGGGGCAAAAAGGCAGAATTTCCTAATATTTTGTGGCAAAAATGCAGAAATTCCCCTTATTTTGAGGTAAAAAGGCTTAAATTCCCCTTATTTGGGGGCAAAAAGGCAGAAATTTTTCTTATTTTGGGGCAAAATTGCAGACATTTCACTTATTTCAGGGTAATAAGTCAGAAATTTTCCTTATTTTGGGGCAAAAAAGACAGAAATTCCCTTTGTTTTGGGGGGAAAATACAGAAATTCCACTTATTTAGAGGCAAAAAAGCTGAAATTCCCCTTATTTTGGAGCAAAAATGAAGAACTTTCCCTTTTTTATGGCAAAAAGTTATGCATTCTTCTTATTTTCGGGCAAAAAGACAGAAATTCCCCGTATTTTGGAGCAAAAATGCAGAAATTCCCCTAATTGTTGGGCGAAAAGGCAGAAATTCCCTATATGTTAGGGCAAAAAGACAGAAATTCTCCTTATTTTGGGGCAAAACTCAGAAATTCCACTTATTTTAAGGCAAAATTCCAGAAATTTCCTTTATTTGGGAGCAAAATTGCAGAAATTTCTGTTATTTTGGGGCAAAATTGCAGAAATTTCACTTATTTCAGAAAAGAAAGCAGAAATTTTCTTATTTTGGTGCAAAAAGGCAGAAATTTCTTTTATTTTGGTACAAAATTGCAGAAATTTTTCTTATTTTGGGGCAAAAAGGCAGAAATCTCCCATATTTTGGGGCAAAAATGCAGAAATTCCTCTTATTTTGAGGTAAAAAGGATGAAATTCCCCTTATTTGGAGGCAAAAAGGCAGAAATTTTTCTTATTTTGGGGCAAAATTGCAGAAATTTCACTTATTTCAGAGTAGTCAGTCAGAAATTTTTCTTATTTTGGGGCAAAAAAGCAGAAATTCCTTTTATTTTGGAGTAAAAATGAAGAAATTTCTTTTTTGTGGCAAATGGTATACATTCCCCTTATTTTCATGCTAAAAAGCAGAAATTACCCGTATTTTGGAGCAAAATTGCAAAAATTCCGCTAATTGTGGGGCAAAAAGGCAGAAATTCCCTGTAAGTTAGAGCAAAAAAACAGAAAATCTCCTTATTTTGGGGCAAAACTCAGAAATTCCACTTACTTTGGGGCAAAATTCCAAAAATTTCCCTTATTTTGGGCCAAAATTGCAGAAATTTCACTTATTTTGAGGCAAAATTGCATAAATTTCACTTATTTCAGGGTAATAAGTCAGAAATTTTTTTTATTTTGGGGCAAAAAACACAGAAATTCCCTTTGTTTTGGGGGAAAAAGACAGAAATTCCACTTTTTTAGAGGCAAAAAAGCAGAAATTCCTTTTATTTTGGAGTAAAAATGAAGAAATTTCCCTTTTTTGTGGCAAAATGTATACATTCCACTTATTTTTGGGCTAAAAAGCTGAAATTACCCGTATTTTGGAGCAAAATTGCAGAAATTCCCCTAATTGTGGGGCAAAATGCAGAAATTCCCTATATGTTAGGGCAAAAAGACAGAAATTCTCCTTATTTTGGGGCAAAACTCAGAAATTCCACTTATTTTGGGGCAAAATTCCAGAAATTTCCCTTATTTTGTGGCAAAATTGCAGAAATTTCACTTATTTTGGGGCAAAATTGCAGAAATTTCACTTATTTCATGGTAAAAAGGCAGAAATTTTCCTCATTTTGGGGCAAAAATGCAGAGATTCCAAATATTTTGTGGTAAAATTGCAAAAGTTCCCCTTATTTTGAGGTAAAAAGGCAGAAATTCCCCTTATTTGGGGGCAAAAAGCAGAAATTTCCCTTATTCTGGGACAAAATTGCAGAAATTTCACTTATTTCAGGGTAATAAGTCAGAAATTTTCCTTATTTGGAGCAAAAAAGACAGAAATTCCTTTTGTTTTGGGGGAAAAAGTCAGAAATTCCACTTATTTAGAAGCAAAAAAGCAGAAATTCCCCTTATTTTGGAGCAAAAATGAAGAAATTTCCTTTTTTTGTGGCAAAAGGTATGCATTCTTCTTATTTTCAGGCTAAAAAGCAGAAATTCCCCGTATTTTGGAGCAAAATTGCAGAAATTCCCCTAATTGTGGGACAAAAAGGCAGAAATTCCCTATATGTTTGGGCAAAAAGACAGAAATTCTCTTTATTTTAGAGCAAAACTCAGAAATTTCACTTATTTTGACGCAAAATTGCAGAAATTTCACTTATTTCAGAAAAAAAAGCAGAAATTTTCTTAATTTGGAGCAAAAAGTCAGAAATTTCTCATATTTTGGGGCAAAAATGCAGAAATTCCCCTTATTTTGAGGTAAAAAGTCTAAAATTCCCCTTATTTGGTTGCAAAAAGCAGAAATTTCCCTTATTTTGGGGCAAAATTGCAGATATTTCATTTATTTCAGGGTAAGTTGTCAGAAATTTTCCTTATTTTGGGGCAAAAAAGACACAAATTCTCTATGTTTTGGGGGAAAAAGACAGAAATTCCACTTATTTAGAGGCAAAAAAGCAGAAATTCCCATTATTTTGGAGCGAAAATAAAGAAATTTCCCTTTTTTATGGCAAAAAGGTATGCATTCTTCTTATTTTCGGGCAAAAAGACAGAAATTCCCCGTATTTTTGAGCAAAATTGCAGAAATTCCCCTAATTGTGGGGCAAAAATACAGAAATTCCCTATGTGTTGAGGCAAAAAGACAGAAATTCTACTTATTTTGGGGCAAAACTCAGAAATTCCACTTATTTTGGGGCAAAATTCCAAAAATTTCCCTTATTTTGGGGCAAAATTGCAGAAATTTCACTTATTTTGTGGCAAAATTGCAGAAATTTCACTAATTTCAGGGAAAAAAGACACAAATTTCTTTTATTTTGGTACAAAATTGCAGAAATTTTTTTTATTTTTGGCAAAAAGGCAAAAATTTCCCATATTTTGGGGCAAAAATGCAGAAATTCCCCTTATTTTGAGGTAAAAATGCTGAAATTCCCCTTATTTTGGGGCAAAAAGCAGACATTTCCCTTATTTTGGGCAAAAATTGCAGAAATTTCACTTATTTTGAGTCAAAAAGGCAGAAAATCCAATTATTTTGGGGTAAAAATGAAGAAATTCCCCTTTTTTTTGAGGTAAAAAGGCTGAAATTCCCCTTTTTTGGAGGCAAAAAGGCAGAAATTTCCCGTATTTTGGGGCAAAATTGCAGAAATTTCACTTATTTCAGAATAATAATTCAGAAATTTTTTTTATTTGGGGGGAAAAAAAGACAGAAATTCCCTTTGTTTGGGGGAAAAAACAAAAATTCCACTTATTTAGAGGCAAAAAAGCAGAAATTCCCCTTATTTTGGAGCAAAAATTAAGAAATTTCATTTTTTTATGGCAAAAAGGTATGCACTCTTATTATTTTCGGGCAAAAAGGCAGAAATTCCCCGTATTTTAGAGCAAAATTGCAGAAATTCCCCTAATTGTGGGGCAAAAAGGCATAAATTCCCTACATGTTGGAGCAAAAAGACAGAAATTCATCTTATTTTGGGGCAAAACTCAGAAATTCCACTTATTTTGGGGCACAATTCAGAAATTTCCCTTCTTTTGGGGCAAAATTGCAGAAATTTCACTTATTTTGAGGCAAAATTGCAGAAATTTTACTTATTTCAGAAAAAAAAGCAGAAATTTTCTTATTTTGGGGCAAAAAGGCAGAAATTTTTTTTATTTTGGTACTAAATTGCAGAGATTTTTCTTATTTTGGGGCAAAAAGTCAGAAATTCCCCTTATTTTGGGGCAAAAAGCAGATATTTCCCTTATTTTTGGGGAAAAATTTTAGAAATTTAACTTATTTCAGGGCAAAAAGTCAGAAATTCCGTTAATTTTTGGGGAAAATTCAGAAATTGCACTTATTTTGAGTCAAAAAGGCGGAAAATCCCCTTATTTTGGAGTAAAAATATAGAAATTTCCCTTTTTTATGGCAAATGGTATACATTCTTTTTATTTTCGGGCAAAAAGGCAGAAATTCCCTGTATTTTGGAGCAAAATTGCAGAAATTCCTCTAATTTTGGGGCAAAAACGCAGAACTTCCCCTTATTTTGGGGTAAAACTGCAGAAATTTCACTTATTTCGCGGCAAAATGGCAGAAATTCACTTCATTTTCGGCGAAAAGGGAGAAAATTCCCGTATTTTGGAGAAAAATTGCAGAAATTCACCTAATTTTGGGGTAAAACATGCAGTAATTTTCTTTATTTTAAGGCAAAAAGGCAGAAATTCCCCTTATTTTGTGGCAAAAATCAGAAATTCCCCTTATTTTAGAAAAAATTGCAGAAATTTCCTTTATTATGGGGAAAAATTGCAGATATTTCTTTTATTGTAAGGCAAAATTGCAGAAATTTCATTTATTTCAGAGAAAAAAACAAAAATTTTTTTTTTATTTTAGGGCAAAATGCAGAAATTTCCATTATTTTGGGGCACAAAGACAGAAATTCACCTTCTTTTGGGGTAAAATCTCAAACATTTCACATATTTCAGGGCAAAAAGGCAGAAATTCCCCTTATTTGGGGGTAAAAAGGCAGAAATTCTTCATATTTTGGGTTAAAATTGCAGAAATTTCCCTTTTTGGAGGCAAAAAGGCAGAAAATCCCCTTAATTTCGGGCAAAAAGGCAGAAATTCCCCGTATTTTGGAGCAAAATTGCAGAAATTCCCCTAATTGTGGGGCAAAAAGGCAGAAATTCCCGATATGTTGGGGCAAAAAGACAGAAATTCTCCTTATTTTAGGGCAAAACTCAGAAATTCCATTTATTTTGGGGCAAAATTCCAGAAATTTCCCTTATTTTGGGGCAAAATTGCAGAAATTTCACTTATTTCAGGGCAAAATTCAAAAATTGCTTTTATTTTGGGGCAAAAAGACAGAAATTCCGTTTACTTTTGGGTAAAAAGGCAGAAATTTCACTTATTTTGAGGTAAGAAGGCAGAAATTCCTCTTATTTTGCGGCAAAAATGAAGAAATTTCCCTTTTTTGTGGCAAAAGGTATATATTCCCCTTATTTTCGGGCAAAAAAGCAGAAATTCCCCGTATTTTGGAGCACAATTGCAGAAAATCCCCTAATTGTGGGGCAAAAAGGCAGAAATTCCCATTATTTTGATGGCAAAAAGGCAGGAATTCACCTTATTTTGGGCTAAAATTGCAGAAATTTCACATATTTCAGGGCAAAAAGGCAGAAATTTCCCTTCATTTGGGGCAAAAATGAAGAAATTTCCCTTTTTTATGGCAAAAAGGTATGCATTCCCCTTATTTTCGGCAAAAAGGCAGAAATTCCCTGTATTTTGGAGCAAAATTGCAGAAATTCCCCTAATTGTGGGGCAAAAAGGCAGAAATTCTCTTTATTGTGGGGCAAAACTCAGAAATTCCACTTATTTTGGGGCAAAATTCCAGAAATTTCCCTTATTTTGGGGCAAAATTGCAGAAATTTCACTTATTTTGGGGCAAAATTGCAGAAATTTCACTTATTTCAGGTAAAAATGGCAGAAATTTTTCTTATTTTGGGGCAAAAAGGCAGAATTTCCTAATATTTTGTGGCAAAAATGCAGAAATTCCCCTTATTTTGAGGTAAAAAGGCTTAAATTCCCCTTATTTGGGGGCAAAAAGGCAGAAATTTTTCTTATTTTGGGGCAAAATTGCAGACATTTCACTTATTTCAGGGTAATAAGTCAGAAATTTTCCTTATTTTGGGGCAAAAAAGACAGAAATTCCCTTTGTTTTGGGGGGAAAATACAGAAATTCCACTTCTTTGAAGGCAAAAACGCAGAAATTCCCCTTATTTTGGAGCAAAAATGAAGAAATTCCCCTAATTGTTGGGCAAAAAGGCAGAAATTCCCTATATGTTGGGGCAAAAAGACAGAAATTCTCCTTATTTTGGGGCAAAACTCAGAAATTCCACTTATTTTGGGGCAAAATTGCAGGAATTTACCTTATTTTGGGGCAAAATTGCAGAAATTTCCCTTATTTGGGGCAAAATAGCAGAAATTTCACTTATTTTCAGGTAAAAAGGCTGAAATATCCTTTATTTTGGGGCAAAAAGGAAGAAATTCCCCTTATTTTGGGGCAAAATTGCCGAAATTTTCCTTATTTTGGGGCAAAAAGGCTGAAATTCTTATTTTGAGGTAAAATGCTGAAATTCCCCATATTTTGGGGCAAAAGGCAAAACTTCTTCTTATTTTGGGGCAAAGAGGCACAAATTTCCCTTATTTTCGGGCAAAATTGCAGAAATTTCATTTATTTCAGGGCAAAAAGTCAGAAATTCCTTTTATTTTGGGGCAAAGAGCAGAAATTTCTTTTATTATGGTACAAAATTGAAGAAATTTTTCTTATTATGAAACAAAAAGGCAGAAAATTCCTATTATTTTGAGGCAAAAAGCAGAAATTATTCTTATTTTGAGGTAAAATGCAGAAATTCTTTTTATTTTGGGCCTAAAAAGCAGAAATTCCCCATATTTTGAAGCAAAATTGCAGAAATTCTCATAATTTTCGGGCAAAAAGGCAGAAATTCCCCTTATTTTGGGGCAAAAATACAGAAAATCTCCTTTATCGGGAGCAAATAGTCAGAAATTCCCCTTATTTTGGGGCAAAATTGCAGAAATTTCCTTTACATTGGGGCAAAATTGCAGAAATTTCCCTTATTTTGGGGCAAATTTGCAGAAATTTCCCTTATTTTGGGGCAAAATTGCAGAAATTTAACTTATTTCAGAAAAAAATTCAGAAATTTTCTTATTTTGGGGCAAAAAGGCAGAAATTTCTTTTATTTTGGTACAAAATTGCAGAAATTTTTCTTATTTTGGGGCAAAAAGTCAGAAATTCCCCATATTTTGTGGCAAAAAGGCAGAAATTCCCCTTATTTTTAGGTAAAATGCTGAAATTCCCCTTATTTTGGGGCAAAAAGACAGAAATTTCGTTTATTTTGGGGAAAAGGCAGAAATTGCACTTATTTTGAGTCAAAAAGGTGGAAAATCTCCTTATTTTGGGGTAAAAATGAAGAAATTTGCTTTTTTTATGGCAAAAAGGTATACATTCCCTTTATTTTCGGGCAAAAAGGCAGAAATTACCCGTATTTTGGAGCAAAATTGCAGAAATTCCTCTAATTTTTGGGCAAAAAGGCAGAAATTCCCCTTATTTTGGGGTAAAACTGCAGAAATTTCACTTATTTTACGGCAAAATGTCAGAAATTCCCCTTATTTTCGGCAAAAAAGGCAGAAAATCCCCTTATTTTAGGGCAAAATTGCAGAAATTTCCCTTATTTGGGGGCAAAAACAGAAATTCCCCTTCTTTTGAGGCAAAATTGCAGAAATTTCCCTTATTATGGGGAAAAATTGCAGAAATTTCCCTTATTTTATGACAAAATTGCAGAAATTTCACTTATTTCAGAGAAAAAATGCAAAAATTTTTCTTATTTTGGGGCAAAAAGGCAGAAATTCCAATTATTTTTGGGCAAAAAGGCAGAAATTCACCTTATTTTGGGTTAAAATATCAGAAATTTCACATATTTCAGGGCAAAATGGCAGAAATTTGCCTTATTTTGGGGCAAAAAGCAGAAATTCCCCTAATTTTGGGGCCAAAAACAGAAATTCCCCTTATTTTGGGGTAAAATTGCAGAAATTTCAAATATTTCAGGGCAAAAAGGCAGAAATTCCACTTTATTTCGGACAATAACGCAGAAATTCCCCGTATTTTAAAGCTAAATTTCAGAAATTCCCCTTATATTGGTGCAAAAATGCAGAAATTCCTTTTATTTTTGTGCAATAAGGCAGATTTCTCCGTATTTTGAAGCAAAATTGCACATATTCCCCTAATTTTGAGGGAAAATGCAGAAATTCACATTATTTTGGAACAAAAAGACAGAAATTCTTCTTATTTCAGTACAAGAAGTCAGAAATTCCCCTTATTTTGGGGCAAAATTGCAGAAATTTCACTTATTTCAGAGAAAAAGCACCGAAATTTCTCTTATTTTGGGGAAAAAGGCAGAAATTTCTTTTATTTTGGTACAAAATTGCAGAAATTTTCTTTATTTTGGGGAAAATGCAGAAATTCCCCATGTTTTTGGGCAAAAAGGCAGAGAAACCCTTATTTTGAGGCAAAAAGACAGAAATTCCCTTTCTTTTGTGGCAAAAAGGCAGAAATTTCCCTTATTTTGGGGCAAAATTGCAGAAATTTCACCTATTTCAGGGAAATATTCAAAAATTCCTTTTATTTTGGAACAAAAAGAGAGAAATTCTGTTTATTTTTGGGTAAAAAGGCAGAAATTTCAGTTATTTTGAGGTAAGAAGGCAGAAATGCCTCTTAATTTGCGGCAAAAATGAAGAAATTTCCCTTTTTTGTGGCAAAAGGTATACATTCCCCTTATTTTTGGGCAAAAAGGCAGAAATTCCCCGTATTTTGGAGCACAATTGCAGAAAATCCCCAAATTGTGGGGCAAAAAGGCAGAAATTCCCTATATGTTGGGGCAAAAAGACAAAAATTCTTTTTATTTTGGGACAAAACTCAGAATTTCCACTTATTTTGGGGCAAAATTCCAGAAATTTCCCTTATTTTGGGGCAAAATTGCAGAAATTTCACTTATTTTGGGGCAAAATTGCAGAAATTTCCCTTATTTCAGGTAAAAATGGCAGAAATTTTTCTTATTTTGGGGCAAAAAGGCAGAAATTCCTAATATTTTGTGGCAAAAATGCAGAAATTCCCCTTATTTTGAGGTAAAAAGGCTGAAATTCCCCTTATTTGGATGCAAAAAGGCAGAAATTTTTCTTATTTTGGGGCAAAATTGCAGACATTTCACTTATTTCAGGGTATTAAGTCAGAAATTTTCCTTATTTTTTGGCAAAAAAGCCAGAAATTCCCCTAATTGTGGGGCAAAAAGGCAGAAATTCCCTATATGTTGGGGCAAAAAGACAGAAATTCTCCTTATTTTGGGGCAAAACTCAAAAATTCCACTTATTTTGGGGCAAAATTGCAGGAATTTACCTTATTTTGGGGCAAAATTGCAGAAATTTTCCTTATTTGGGGCAAAATTGCAGAAATTTTCCTTATTTGGGGCAAAATTGCAGAAATTTCACTTATTTTCAGGTAAAAAGACTGAAATATCCTTTATTTTGGGGCAAAAAGGAAGAAATTCCCCTTATTTTGGGGCAAAATTGCAGAAATTTTTCTTATTTTGGGGCAAAAAGGCTGAAATTCTTCTTATTTTGAGGTAAAATGCTGAAATTCCCCATATTTTGGGGCAAAAGGCAAAAATTCTTCTTATTTTGGGGCAAAAAGGCACAAATTTCCCTTATTTTCGAGCAAAATTGCAGAAATTTCATTTATTTCAGGGCAAAAATTCAGAATTTCCTTATATTTTGGGGCAAAGAGCAGAAATTTCTTTTATTATGGTACAAAATTGAAGAAATTTTTCTTATTTTGAAACAAAAAGGCAGAAAATTCCCCTTATTTTGAGGCAAAAGGCAGAGACTATTCTTATTTTGTGGTAAAATGCAGAAATTCCCTTTATTTTGGGGCTAGAAAGCAGAAATTCCCCGTATTTTGAAGCAAAATTGCAGAAATTCTCATAATTTTCGGGCAAAAGGCAAAAATTCTCCTTATTTTGGGGCAAAAAGACAGAAAATCTCCTTTTTTGGGAGCAAACAGTCAGAAATTTTCCTTATTTTGGGGCAAAATTGCAGAAATTTCCTTTACATTGGGGCAAAATTGCAGAAATTTCCATATTTTGGGGCAAAATTGCAGAAATTTCACTTATTTCAGGGAAAAAAGGCGAAAATTTTTTTTGGGGGGCAAAAAGGCAGAAATTTTTTTTATTTTGGTACAAAATTGCAGAAATTTTTCTAATTTTGGGGCAAAAAGTCAGAAATTCCTCATATTTTGGGGCAAAAATGCAGAAATTCCCCTTATTTTGAGGTAAAAAGGCTGTAATTCCCCTTATTTTGGGGCAAAAAGACAGAAATTTCGTTTATTTTGGGGAAAAGGCAGAAATTGCTCTTATTTTGAGTCAAAAAGGTGGAAAATCCCCTTATTTTGGGGCAAAAATGAAGAAATTTGCTTTTTTTTATGGCAAAAAGGTATGCATTCTTCTTATTTTTGGGCAAAATGGCACAAATTCCCTGTATTTTGGAGCAACATTGCAGAAATTCCCCTAATTTTTGGGCAAAAAGGCAGAAATTCCCCTTATTTTGGGGTAAAACTGCAGAAATTTCACTTTTTTGCGGCAAAATGTCAGAAATTCCCCTTATTTTCGGCAAAAAAAGCAGATAATCCCCTTATTTTAGGGAAAAATTGCAGAAATTTCTCTTATTTTGGGGCAAAATTGCAGAAATTTCACTTATTTCGCGGCAAAATGTCAGAAATTCCCCTTATTTTCGGCAAAAAAGGCAGAAAATTCCCGTATTTTGGAGAATAAATTGCAGAAATTCACCTAATTTTTGGGTAAAAAAATACAATAATTTTCTTTATTTTTGAGCAAAAAGGCAGAAATTCTCCTTATTTTAGGGCAAAAAGGCAGAAATTCTTCTTATTTTAGGGCAAAATTGCAGAAAATTTTTTTATTTGGGGGCAAAAAACAGAAATTCCCCTTATTTTGGGGCAAAATTGCAGAAATTTCCCTTATTATGGGGAAAAATTGCAGAAATTTCCCTTATTTTAGGGCAAAATTGCAGAAATTTCACTTATTTCAGAGAAAAAAAGCAAAATTTTTCTTATTTTGGGGCAAAAAGGCAGAAATTCCCATTATTTTGGGGCAAAAAGGCAGAAATTCACCTTATTTTGGGGTAAAATTGCAGAAATTTCACATATTTCAGGGCAAAAAGACAGAAATTCCCCTTATATTAAGGCAGAAAGGCAGAAATTCCCCTTATTTTGGAATAAAGTTGCAGAAATTTTTTTTCTTTAGGGGCAAAAAGGCAGAAAATCCACTTAATTTCGGGTAAAAAAGCAGAAATTCCTCTTATTTTGGAGCAAAATTGCAGAAACTCCCCTAATTTTGGGGCATAAAGGCAGAAATTCCCTTTATTTTGGGGCAAAAATAGAGAAATTCTCATTATTTTGGGGCAAAAATCAGAAATTTCCCTTATTTCGGGTCAAAATTTTAGAAATTTCTTTTATATTGTTACAGACTTGCAGAAATTTTTCTTATTTTGTGGCAAAAAGGCAGAAATTTCCCATATTTTGGTGCAAAAAGCCTAAAATTTCCTTTATTATGAGGTAAAATCCTGAAATTCCCCATATTTTGGGGCAAAAAGGCAGAAATTCCCCTCATTTGGAGGCAAAAATACACAAATTTCCCTTATTTTCGGGCATAATTGCAGGAATTTCATTTATTTCAGGGCAAAAAGTCAGAAATTCCTTTTATTTTGGGGCAAAAAGCAGAAATTTCTTTTATTTTGATACAAAATTATAGAAATTTTCCTTATTTTGGAACAAAAAGGCAAAAATTACCCATATTTTGGGGAAAAAGGCAGAAATTCCCCTTATTTTGAGGTAAAAAGGCTGAAATTCCCGTTATTTTGGGGTAAAAAGGCAGAAATTCCCTTTACTTTGTGGCAAAAAGGCAGAAATTCCCGTTAATTGGGGCAGAAAAGCAGAAATTTTCCTTATTTAAGGGCAATAGGGCAGATATTCCCCATATTTTGTGGCAAAAAGGCAGAAATTCCCCTTATTTGGAGGTAAAATGATGAAATTCCCCTTTTTTTCGGCAAAAAGGCAGAAATTCCTATTATTTTGGGGCAAAATTGCAGAAATTTCCTTTATTTTGGGGCAAAATTGCAGAAATTTCCCTTATTTGGGGCAAAATTGCAGAAATTTCACTTATTTCAGGGAAAAAGCACAGAAATTTCTCTTATTTTGGGGCAAAAAGGCAGAAATTTCTTTTATTTTGGTACAAAATTGCAGAAATTTTCTTTATTTTGGGGCAAAAATGAAGAAATTCCCCATATTTTGGGGCAAAAAGGAAGAGATTCCCCTTATCATGAGGTAAAATGCTGAAATATCCCTTATTTTGGGGCAAAAAGACAGAAATTCCCTTTATTTTGTGGCAAAAAGGCAAAAATTTCCCTTATTTTGGGGCAAAATTGCAGAAATTTCAATTATTTCAGGGCAAAATTCAAAAATTCCTTTTATTTTTGGGCAAAAAGAGAAATTTTGTTTATTTTTGGGTAAAAAGGCAGAAATTTCACTTATTGTGAGGTAAGAAGGCAGAATTTCCTCTTATTTTGGGGCAAAAATGAAGAAATTTCCCTTTTTTGTGGCAAAAGGTATATATTCCCCTTATTTTCGAGCAAAAAGCAGAAATTCCCGTTTTTTGGAGCACAATTGCAGAAAATCCCCTAATTGTGGGGCAAAAAGGCAGAAATTCCCTATATGTTGGGGCAAAAAGACAGAAATTCTCCTTATTTTGGGGCAAAACTCAGAAATTCCACTTATTTTGGGGCAAAATTCCAGAAATTTCCCTTATTTTGGGGCAAAATTGCAGAAATTTTACTTATTTTGGGGCAAAATTGCAGAAATTTCACTTATTTCAGGTAAAAATGGCAGAAATTTTTCTTATTTTGGGGCAAAAAGGCAGAAATTCCTAATATTTTGTGGCAAAAATGCAGAAATTCCCCTTATTTTGAGGTAAAAAGGCTGAAATTCCCCTTATTTGGGGGCAAAAAGGCAGAAATTTCCCTTATTTTGGGGCAAAATTGCAAACATTTCACTTATTTCAGGGTAATAAGTCAGAAATTTTCCTTATTTTGGGGCAAAAAACACAGAAATTCCCTTTGTTTTGGAAGGAAAATACAGAAATTCCACTTCTTTAGAGGCAAAAAGGCAGAAATTCCCCTTATTTTGAAGCAAAAATGAAGAAATTCCCCTAATTGTTGGGCAAAAAGGCAGAAATTCCCTATATGTTGGGGCAAAAAGACAGAAATTCTTCTTATTTTGGGACAAAACTCAGAAATTCCACTTATTTTGGGGCAAAATTGCAGGAATTTACCTTATTTTGAGGCAAAATTGCAGAAATTTCCCTTATTTGGGGCAAAATTGCAGAAATTTCACTTATTTTCAGGTAAAAAGGCTGAAATATCTTTTATTTTGGGGCAAAAAGGAAGAAATTCCCCTTATTTTGGGGCAAAATTGCAGAAATTTTCCTTATTTTGGGGCAAAAAGGCTGAAATTCTTATTTTGAGGTAAAATGCTGAAATTCCCCATATTTTGGGGCAAAAGGCAAAACTTCTTCTTATTTTGGGGCAAAGAGGCACAAATTTCTCTTATTTTCGGGCAAAATTGCAGAAATTTCATTTATTTCAGGGCAAAAAGTCAGAAATTCCTTTTATTTTGGGGCAAAGAGCAGAAATTTCTTTTATTATGGTACAAAATTGAAGAAATTTGTCTTATTTTGAAACAAAAAGGCAGAAAATTCCCCTTATTTTGAGGCAAAAGGCAGAAATTATTCTCAATTTGAGGTAAAATGCAGAAATTCCCTTTATTTTGGGGCTAAAAAACAGAAATTCCCTGTATTTTGAAGCAAAATTGCAGAAATTCTCATAATTTTTGGGCAAAAAGGCAGAAATTCTCCTTATTATGGGGCAAAAAGACAGAAAATCTCCTTTTTCGGGAGCAAACAGTCAGAAATTCCCCTTATTTTGGGGCAAAATTGCAGAAATTTCCTTTACATTGGGGCAAAATTGCAGAAATTTCCCTTATTTTGGGGCAAAACTGAAGACATTTTCTTTTTTTATGGCAAAAAGGTATGCATTCTTCTTATTTTCGGGCAAAAAGGCAGAAATTCCCCTATTTTGGAGCAAAATTGCAGAAATTCCCCTAATTGTGGGGCAAAAAGGGAGAAATTCCCTATATGTTGTGGCAAAAAGACAGAAATTCTCCATATTTTGGGGCAAAACTCAGAAATTCCACTTATTTTAGGGCAAAATTCCAGAAATTTCCCTTATTTTGGGGCAAAATTGCAGAAATTTCACTTATTTTGGAGCAAAATTGCAGAAATTTCACTTATTTCAGAAAAAAAGCAGAAATTTTCTTATTTTGTTGCAAAAAGGCAGAAATTTCTTTTATTTTGGTACAAAATTGCATAAATTATTCTTATTTTGGAAGAAAAAGGCAGAAATCTCCCATATTTTGGGGCAAAAATGCAGCAATTCCTCTTATTTTGAGGTAACAAGGCTTAAATTCCCCTTATTTGGGGTAAAAAAGGCAGAAATTTCCCTTATTTTCGAGCAAAATTGCAGAAATTTCACTTATTTCAGGGTAATAAGTCAGAAATTTTCCTTATTTTGGGGCAAAAAAGACAGAAATTCCCTTTGTTTTTGGGGATAAAGACAGAAATTCCACTTATTTAGAGGCAAAAAAGCAGAAATTCCCCTTATTTTGGAGCAAAACTGAAGAAATTTCCCTTTTTTATGGCAAAAAGGTATGCATTATTCTTATTTTCGGGCAAAAAGGCAGAAATTCCCCTATTTTGAAGCAAAATTGCAGAAATTCCCCTAATTGTGGGGCAAAAAGGGAGAAATTCCCTATATGTTGGGGCAAAAAGACAGAAATTCTCCTTATTTTGGGGCAAAACTCTGAAATTCCACTTATTTTGGTGCAAAATTCCAGAAATTTCCCTTATTTTGGGGAAAAATTGCAGAAATTTCACTTATTTTGGGGCAAAATTGCAGAAATTTAACTTATTTCAGAAAAAAATTCAGAAATTTTCCTATTTTGGTGAAAAAGGCAGAAATTTCTTTTATTTTGGTACAAAATTGCAGAAATTTTTCTTATTTTGGGGCAAAAAGGCAGAAATCCCCATATTTTGGGGCAAAAAAGCAGAAATTCCTCTTATTTTGAGGTAAAAAGGCTGAAATTTCCCTTATTTGGGGGCAAAAAGGCAGAAATTTCCTTTATTTTGAGGCAAAATTGCAGAAATTTCACTTATTTCAGAGTAATAAGTCAGAAATTTTCCTTTTTTTGGGGCAAAAAACACAGAAATTCCCTTTGTTTTGGGAGAAAAAGACAGAAATTCCACTTTTTTAGAGGCAAAAAAGCAGATATTCCTTTTATTTTGGAGTAAAAATGAAGAAATTTCCCTTTTTTGTGGCAAAATGTATACATTCCACTTATTTTTGGGCTAAAAAGCTGAAATTCCCCGTATTTTGGAGCAAAATTGCAGAAATTCCCCTAATTGTGGGGCAAAATGCAGAAATTCCCTATATGTTAGGGCAAAAAGACAGAAATTCTCCTTATTTTGGGGCAAAACTCAGAAATTCCCCTTATTTTGGGGCAAAATTCCAGAAATTTCCCTTATTTTGTGGCAAAATTGCCGAAATTTCACTTATTTTGGGGCAAAATTGCAGAAATTTCACTTATTTCATGGTAAAAAGGCAGAAATTTTCCTCATTTTGGGGTAAAAATGAAGAAATTCCAAATATTTTGTGGCAAAAATGCAAAAATTCCCCTTATTTTGTGATAAAAAGGCAGAAATTTCCCTTATTTGGGGGCAAAAAGCAGAAATTTCCCTTATTTGGGGGCAAAATTGAAGAAATTTCACTTATTTCAGGGTAATAAGTCAGAAATTTTCCTTATTTGGGGCAAAATAGACAGAAATTCCTTTTGTTTTGGGGGAAAAAGTCAGAAATTCCACTTATTTAGAAGCAAAAAAGAAGAAATTACCCTTATTTTGGAGCAAAAATGAAGAAATTTTTTTTTTGTGGCAAAAGGTATGCATTCTTCTTATTTTCAGGCTAAAAAGCAGAAATTCCCCGTATTTTGGAGCAAAATTGCAGAAATTCCCCTAATTGTGGGACAAAAAGGCAGAAATTCTTTTTATTTTGTGGCAAAACTCAGAAATTCCACTTATTTTGGGACAAAATTCAGAAATTTCACTTATTTTGGGGCAAAATTGCAGAAATTTCACTTATTTTGGCAAAATTGCAGAAATTTCAATTATTTCAGAAAAAAAGCAGAAATTTTCTTATTTTGGTGCAAAAAGGCAGAAATTTCTTTTATTTTGGTACAAAATTGCAGAAATTTTTCTTATTTGGGGGCAAAAAGCAGAAATCCCCTATATTTTGGGGCAAAAATGCATAAATTCCTCTTATTTTGAGGTAAAAAGGCTGAAATTTCCCTTATTTGGGGGCAAAAAGACAGAAATTTCCCTTATTTTGAGGCAAAATTGCAGAAATTTCACTTATTTCAGGGTAATAAGTCAGAAATTCATCTTACATTGGGGCAAAAAACAGAAATTCCCTTTGTTTTGGGGGAAAAAGACAGAAATTCCACTTATTTAGAGGCAAAAAAGCAGAAATTCTTCTTTATTGGAGAAAAATGAAGAAATTTATCTTTTTTTGTGGCAGAAGGTATACATTCCGCTTATTTTCAGGCTAAAAAGCAGAAATTAACAGTATTTTGGATCAAAATTGCAGAAATTCCCCTTATTTTGGAGCAAAAATAAAGAAATTTCCCTTTTTTATGGCAAAAAGCTATGCATTCTTCTTATTTTCGGGCAAAAATGCAGAAATTCCCCGTATTTTGGAGCAAAATTGCAGAAATTCCCCTAATTGTGGGGCAGAAAGGCAGAAATTCCCTATATGTTGGGGCAAAAAGACAGAAATTCTCCTTATTTCGGGGCAAAACTCAGAAATTCCACTTATTTTGGGGCAAAATTCCAGAAATTTCCCTTATTTAAGGGCAAAATTGCAGAAATTTCACTTATTTTGGGGCAAAATTGCAGAAATTTCACTTATTTCAGAAAAAAAAGCAGAATTTATTTATTTTGGTGCAAAAAGGCAGAAATTTCTTTTATTTTGGTACAAAATTGCAGAAATTTTTCTTATTTGGGGGCAAAAAGGCATAAATCTCTTATATTTTGGGGCAAAAATGCATAAATTCCTCTTATTTTGAGGTAAAAAGGCTGAAATTCCCCTTATTTGGGGGCAAAAAGGCAGAAATTTCTTTTATTTTGAGGCAAAATTGCAGAAATTTCACTTATTTCAGGGTAATAAGTCAGAAATTCCCATTATTTTGGGGCACAATGGCAGAAATTCACCTTATTTTGGGGTGAAATTGCAGACATTTCACATATTTCAGGGCAAAAAGGCAGAAATTTCCCTTATTTTCGAGCAAAATTGCAGAAATTTCAGTTATTTCAGGGTAATAACTCAGAAATTTTCCTTATTTTGGGGCAAAAAAGTCAGAAATTCCCTTTGTTTTTGGGGATAAAGACAGAAATTCCACTTATTTAGAGGCAAAAAAGCAGAAATTCCCCTTATTTTGGAGCAAAACTGAAGAAATTTCCCTTTTTTATGGCAAAAAAGTATGCATTCTTCTTATTTTCGGGCAAAAAGGCAGAAATTCCCCGTATTTTGGAGCAAAATTGCAGAAATTCCCCTAATTGTGGGGCAAAAAGGCAGAAATTCCCTATATGTTGGGGCAAAAAGACAGAAATTCTCATTATTTTGGGGCAAAACTCTGAAATTCCACTTATTTTGGTGCAAAATTCCAGAAATTTCCCTTATTTTGGGGAAAAATTGCAGAAATTTCACTTATTTTGGGGCAAAATTGCAGAAATTTAACTTATTTCAGAAAAAAATTCAGAAATTTTCCTATTTTGGTGAAAAAGGCAGAAATTTCTTTTATTTTGGTACAAAATTGCAGAAATTTTTCTTATTTTGGGGCAAAAAGGTAGAAATCCCCATATTTTGGGGCAAAAAAGCAGAAATTCCTCTTATTTTGAGGTAAAAAGGCTGAAATTTCCCTTATTTGGGGGCAAAAAGGCAGAAATTTCCTTTATTTTGAGGCAAAATTGCAGAAATTTCACTTATTTCAGAGTAATAAGTCAGAAATTTTCCTTTTTTGGGGGCAAAAAACACAGAAATTCCCTTTGTTTTGGGAGAAAAAGACAGAAATTCCACTTTTTTAGAGGCAAAAAAGCAGATATTCCTTTTATTTTGGAGTAAAAATGAAGAAATTTCCCTTTTTTGTGGCAAAATGTATACATTCCACTTATTTTTGGGCTAAAAAGCTGAAATTCCCCGTATTTTGGAGCAAAATTGCAGAAATTCCCCTAATTGTGGGGCAAAATGCAGAAATTCCCTATATGTTAGGGCAAAAAGACAGAAATTCTCCTTATTTTGGGGCAAAACTCAGAAATTCCCTATATTTTGGGGCAAAATTCCAGAAATTTCCCTTATTTTGTGGCAAAATTGCCGAAATTTCACTTATTTTGGGGCAAAATTGCAGAAATTTCACTTATTTCATGGTAAAAAGGCAGAAATTTTCCTCATTTTGGGGCAAAAATGAAGAAATTCCAAATATTTTGTGGCAAAAATGCAAAAATTCCCCTTATTTTGTGATAAAAAGGCAGAAATTTCCCTTATTTGGGGGCAAAAAGCAGAAATTTCCCTTATTTGGGGGCAAAATTGAAGAAATTTCACTTATTTCAGGGTAATAAGTCAGAAATTTTCCTTATTTGGGGCAAAATAGACAGAAATTCCTTTTGTTTTGGGGGAAAAAGTCAGAAATTCCACTTATTTAGAAGCAAAAAAGAAGAAATTACCCTTATTTTGGAGCAAAAATGAAGAAATTTTTTTTTTGTGGCAAAAGGTATGCATTCTTCTTATTTTCAGGCTAAAAAGCAGAAATTCCCCGTATTTTGGAGCAAAATTGCAGAAATTCCCCTAATTGTGGGACAAAAAGGCAGAAATTCTTTTTATTTTGTGGCAAAACTCAGAAATTCCACTTATTTTGGGACAAAATTCAGAAATTTCACTTATTTTGGGGCAAAATTGCAGAAATTTCACTTATTTTGGCAAAATTGCAGAAATTTCAATTATTTCAGAAAAAAAGCAGAAATTTTCTTATTTTGGTGCAAAAAGGCAGAAATTTCTTTTATTTTGGTACAAAATTGCAGAAATTTTTCTTATTTGGGGGCAAAAAGCAGAAATCCCCTATATTTTGGGGCAAAAATGCATAAATTCCTCTTATTTTGAGGTAAAAAGGCTGAAATTTCCCTTATTTGGGGGCAAAAAGACAGAAATTTCCCTTATTTTGAGGCAAAATTGCAGAAATTTCACTTATTTCAGGGTAATAAGTCAGAAATTCATCTTACATTGGGGCAAAAAACAGAAATTCCCTTTGTTTTGGGGGAAAAAGACAGAAATTCCACTTATTTAGAGGCAAAAAAGCAGAAATTCTTCTTTATTGGAGAAAAATGAAGAAATTTATCTTTTTTTGTGGCAGAAGGTATACATTCCGCTTATTTTCAGGCTAAAAAGCAGAAATTAACAGTATTTTGGATCAAAATTGCAGAAATTCCCCTTATTTTGGAGCAAAAATAAAGAAATTTCCCTTTTTTATGGCAAAAAGCTATGCATTCTTCTTATTTTCGGGCAAAAATGCAGAAATTCCCCGTATTTTGGAGCAAAATTGCAGAAATTCCCCTAATTGTGGGGCAGAAAGGCAGAAATTCCCTATATGTTGGGGCAAAAAGACAGAAATTCTCCTTATTTCGGGGCAAAACTCAGAAATTCCACTTATTTTGGGGCAAAATTCCAGAAATTTCCCTTATTTAAGGGCAAAATTGCAGAAATTTCACTTATTTTGGGGCAAAATTGCAGAAATTTCACTTATTTCAGAAAAAAAAGCAGAATTTATTTATTTTGGTGCAAAAAGGCAGAAATTTCTTTTATTTTGGTACAAAATTGCAGAAATTTTTCTTATTTGGGGGCAAAAAGGCATAAATCTCTTATATTTTGGGGCAAAAATGCATAAATTCCTCTTATTTTGAGGTAAAAAGGCTGAAATTCCCCTTATTTGGGGGCAAAAAGGCAGAAATTTCCCTTATTTTGAGGCAAAATTGCAGAAATTTCACTTATTTCAGGGTAATAAGTCAGAAATTCCCATTATTTTGGGGCACAATGGCAGAAATTCACCTTATTTTGGGGTGAAATTGCAGACATTTCACATATTTCAGGGCAAAAAGGCAGAAATTTCCCTTATTTTCGAGCAAAATTGCAGAAATTTCAGTTATTTCAGGGTAATAACTCAGAAATTTTCCTTATTTTGGGGCAAAAAAGTCAGAAATTCCCTTTGTTTTTGGGGATAAAGACAGAAATTCCACTTATTTAGAGGCAAAAAAGCAGAAATTCCCCTTATTTTGGAGCAAAACTGAAGAAATTTCCCTTTTTTATGGCAAAAAAGTATGCATTCTTCTTATTTTCGGGCAAAAAGGCAGAAATTCCCCGTATTTTGGAGCAAAATTGCAGAAATTCCCCTAATTGTGGGGCAAAAAGGCAGAAATTCCCTATATGTTGGGGCAAAAAGACAGAAATTCTCATTATTTTGGGGCAAAACTCTGAAATTCCACTTATTTTGGTGCAAAATTCCAGAAATTTCCCTTATTTTGGGGAAAAATTGCAGAAATTTCACTTATTTTGGGGCAAAATTGCAGAAATTTAACTTATTTCAGAAAAAAATTCAGAAATTTTCCTATTTTGGTGAAAAAGGCAGAAATTTCTTTTATTTTGGTACAAAATTGCAGAAATTTTTCTTATTTTGGGGCAAAAAGGTAGAAATCCCCATATTTTGGGGCAAAAAAGCAGAAATTCCTCTTATTTTGAGGTAAAAAGGCTGAAATTTCCCTTATTTGGGGGCAAAAAGGCAGAAATTTCCTTTATTTTGAGGCAAAATTGCAGAAATTTCACTTATTTCAGAGTAATAAGTCAGAAATTTTCCTTTTTTGGGGGCAAAAAACACAGAAATTCCCTTTGTTTTGGGAGAAAAAGACAGAAATTCCACTTTTTTAGAGGCAAAAAAGCAGATATTCCTTTTATTTTGGAGTAAAAATGAAGAAATTTCCCTTTTTTGTGGCAAAATGTATACATTCCACTTATTTTTGGGCTAAAAAGCTGAAATTCCCCGTATTTTGGAGCAAAATTGCAGAAATTCCCCTAATTGTGGGGCAAAATGCAGAAATTCCCTATATGTTAGGGCAAAAAGACAGAAATTCTCCTTATTTTGGGGCAAAACTCAGAAATTCCCCTTATTTTGGGGCAAAATTCCAGAAATTTCCCTTATTTTGTGGCAAAATTGCCGAAATTTCACTTATTTTGGGGCAAAATTGCAGAAATTTCACTTATTTCATGGTAAAAAGGCAGAAATTTTCCTCATTTTGGGGCAAAAATGAAGAAATTCCAAATATTTTGTGGCAAAAATGCAAAAATTCCCCTTATTTTGTGATAAAAAGGCAGAAATTTCCCTTATTTGGGGGCAAAAAGCAGAAATTTCCCTTATTTGGGGGCAAAATTGAAGAAATTTCACTTATTTCAGGGTAATAAGTCAGAAATTTTCCTTATTTGGGGCAAAATAGACAGAAATTCCTTTTGTTTTGGGGGAAAAAGTCAGAAATTCCACTTATTTAGAAGCAAAAAAGAAGAAATTACCCTTATTTTGGAGCAAAAATGAAGAAATTTTTTTTTTGTGGCAAAAGGTATGCATTTTCTTATTTTCAGGCTAAAAAGCAGAAATTCCCCGTATTTTGGAGCAAAATTGCAGAAATTCCCCTAATTGTGGGACAAAAAGGCAGAAATTCTTTTTATTTTGTGGCAAAACTCAGAAATTCCACTTATTTTGGGACAAAATTCAGAAATTTCACTTATTTTGGGGCAAAATTGCAGAAATTTCACTTATTTTGGCAAAATTGCAGAAATTTCAATTATTTCAGAAAAAAAGCAGAAATTTTCTTATTTTGGTGCAAAAAGGCAGAAATTTCTTTTATTTTGGTACAAAATTGCAGAAATTTTTCTTATTTGGGGGCAAAAAGCAGAAATCCCCTATATTTTGGGGCAAAAATGCATAAATTCCTCTTATTTTGAGGTAAAAAGGCTGAAATTTCCCTTATTTGGGGGCAAAAAGACAGAAATTTCCCTTATTTTGAGGCAAAATTGCAGAAATTTCACTTATTTCAGGGTAATAAGTCAGAAATTCATCTTACATTGGGGCAAAAAACAGAAATTCCCTTTGTTTTGGGGGAAAAAGACAGAAATTCCACTTATTTAGAGGCAAAAAAGCAGAAATTCTTCTTTATTGGAGAAAAATGAAGAAATTTATCTTTTTTTGTGGCAGAAGGTATACATTCCGCTTATTTTCAGGCTAAAAAGCAGAAATTAACAGTATTTTGGATCAAAATTGCAGAAATTCCCCTTATTTTGGAGCAAAAATAAAGAAATTTCCCTTTTTTATGGCAAAAAGCTATGCATTCTTCTTATTTTCGGGCAAAAATGCAGAAATTCCCCGTATTTTGGAGCAAAATTGCAGAAATTCCCCTAATTGTGGGGCAGAAAGGCAGAAATTCCCTATATGTTGGGGCAAAAAGACAGAAATTCTCCTTATTTCGGGGCAAAACTCAGAAATTCCACTTATTTTGGGGCAAAATTCCAGAAATTTCCCTTATTTAAGGGCAAAATTGCAGAAATTTCACTTATTTTGGGGCAAAATTGCAGAAATTTCACTTATTTCAGAAAAAAAAGCAGAATTTATTTATTTTGGTGCAAAAAGGCAGAAATTTCTTTTATTTTGGTACAAAATTGCAGAAATTTTTCTTATTTGGGGGCAAAAAGGCATAAATCTCTTATATTTTGGGGCAAAAATGCATAAATTCCTCTTATTTTGAGGTAAAAAGGCTGAAATTCCCCTTATTTGGGGGCAAAAAGGCAGAAATTTCTTTTATTTTGAGGCAAAATTGCAGAAATTTCACTTATTTCAGGGTAATAAGTCAGAAATTCCCATTATTTTGGGGCACAATGGCAGAAATTCACCTTATTTTGGGGTGAAATTGCAGACATTTCACATATTTCAGGGCAAAAAGGCAGAAATTTCCCTTATTTTCGAGCAAAATTGCAGAAATTTCAGTTATTTCAGGGTAATAACTCAGAAATTTTCCTTATTTTGGGGCAAAAAAGTCAGAAATTCCCTTTGTTTTTGGGGATAAAGACAGAAATTCCACTTATTTAGAGGCAAAAAAGCAGAAATTCCCCTTATTTTGGAGCAAAACTGAAGAAATTTCCCTTTTTTATGGCAAAAAAGTATGCATTCTTCTTATTTTCGGGCAAAAAGGCAGAAATTCCCCGTATTTTGGAGCAAAATTGCAGAAATTCCCCTAATTGTGGGGCAAAAAGGCAGAAATTCCCTATATGTTGGGGCAAAAAGACAGAAATTCTCATTATTTTGGGGCAAAACTCTGAAATTCCACTTATTTTGGTGCAAAATTCCAGAAATTTCCCTTATTTTGGGGAAAAATTGCAGAA